>NC_081343.1:57676534-57733294 GCF_029784015.1 Lycium ferocissimum
AAAATTGAATCAAATGTGCACGAATAGTGAAAGAAAGATCGAAACACCGTAGAACTTGCAAGAATAAGACCCGATCACCCTAAGACTTCCATAAGCAACATTATGAAGCATATTATATATAAATTGTCTACGCGCCTCATTCGACCGAGGCGGGCCCACTATTTCGAACCCCTTCCTATTAGCTCATTAAGCTTATTTCTATGCTATAGTTAATAAAAGTTTTTGGTTATCCTTCCTATTATCAAATTAAAAGTTGTTTTTAACTAAACCCTCGACCCCCCGAGTATGATTTTCTTTACTAAAAGTTTACAAGCGTTTTCCAAAATATACCTTTTTCTTTAAAAACTAAGTTTTACAATATTGACGAGTTTTATAACCTAAACAACGACTACAATCCTAAGATGACCCTGAATCTATGATGCTTATGATCCCGATGACTATGATCCTAAGATGACTATGATGACTATGATTCTACGATGCCTATGATTCTATGATAACTATGATCCTATGATGGCTATGATTCTATGATCCTATGATGTCTACGATTCTATGATGACTATGATTCTATGACAACTATGATACTATGATGACATGTTCTATGTTGATAGTCTCGCCTTATGATTACCGTTCCTTCAAGGTGAGACAAAGCGACCATGATTATTCCATAATGCGATCGGAGGTTTCCGACCTTACGTCACTCCCGATAAGTACACGATTTTCCTTGGTTTCCCCCTGCATGCTAAATATGAACAAGGGTTGGGGGATGGGAACTATGTATATTTGGGGAATTGGGAAGGAACTATGTATCATTGCCACGCCGGTCGGTTGGCTTATCATCCGGACGCGGGATGCCGGACGCGGGATTTATGGGCGGCGGGTATTCGGCGCTATGTGGGCGAGCCGCCTCGTGCGGTACTATGACACGATATGACCAAGTAAGCATGCATGGCATCCGCCCCCGGGGGCACTCGTATGCACGGGGTTACTCTACTATTCTATGATATGTTCTATGTTCGCTATGCGGTATATGATCCCCGTATGCGGGTCACGGCTTGACATGACGTGTTCTATGTTTCTATGCGGTTATTATTTATGTATACATTTCTTACTATGTTACTATTTATGCCTTACATACTCGGTACATTGTTCGTGACCCCTCTTAACTTCGGGGGGCAACGTTTCATGCCACGCGAGTACACGCCGGATATGACGCAAAGTTAGCATAGAAGATGTTTCGGCGAGGTTGGCGAACTCCGTTTGCTGCGGGTGTAGCCGAGTCGGCGCACACGTGCTATGACATCTGATTCACAGTTAGAGACTTTGCGGACGAGTCGGGGGTCCAAAGTGTCGGCACTTAAAAAGAGTTCCTTTGGTCGATGTGTTTTATTTTTTACGAGTCCTCTATTTGAAGCTGTGTTTATTTTGAGAAACGACGAAAAGGATTTTGAAAAAAATTTACTATGTATTTTACTTTATTTTGTCCTAAGAATCCAAAGAGTTCATATATGTAATAAGAGTTAGCGGGTTCGCTCGGCTCCGTATACGGGGTCGGGTGCCCATCACACCCTAGTAAAGTCGGGGTGTGACAACTATTTTGACCAAATTTTACTTGATGTCACAATATAATTACCATTTTGACCTTTGGGGTTTGGAACAGGGTTTTAGATTGACTTGTCGAACCCGAATCCTTTTTATGGCAATATGGATATCTGTAGAATCATATATTAACGTAGACTTCATATTTGATAGACTTTGACCGTTCGGAAGCACTCCAGAAAGAAAGGGGTTATCCTGAGGGTTCGTGGCTCCTGTTCGACCTTGAGGTAGGTTACAATTTAATTCATTAGACTCTAATCGGAGGGCATATATAGTTTCTAAATGTTAAGGGGTATTGGGCGTGAAAAGGGGTCTCCCACCTCAGTGACTGTGATGAGCATTTGGGTGGGTACCGATGTAGCTGTGTGGGTTGTTATTGTGAATAGTGATCAGAGACGAGGAATGCATATTAGGGCGTTTGGGCATTGTTGTGGTGATAAATTCACTAGGTTAGTATGATTGTTGTTTATGTGAGACATGAGAGCCATGTTGATAAATACTTGCAATTATTTGATGTCATTTATGTCATCCTATGCATGACTTGTATGACTTGTTAAAGGATGATCCATGTTGATGCTTGAGTTGAAATTATTGTGAGTCCGTGATATACATATGCTTATCCATTATATGACATATGACACTTTATATTTTGCATACATACATTGATTCATACATATTGATGGATAAGTTATGGTAGAGATAAGAATAAGGTTTCCTAATTTTGATGATATATGGGATTGGGTTGCACGCCGTAACATATATAATCCTTGGGTCGGGTTGCACGCCACAATATGGGATCGGGTTGCACTCTTCAATAGGGTATATGGACCTCACAAGTCCCCCATGGGTCACAACTAGACGGAATGACTGCTAGCGTGTGTGTACTAGGTTTGATATTGGCCCGTGTATTGCATTCACACATTCATATATCCATTCGTCTCTTATTTTCCTTATGTGATACATGCTTATCTGTCTTGGTGTGGAATATGATCTAAAGAGAATAGTTGGTGAAACTAATATGAATTGACGTTTTGAGTGTTTGAATTCAACCTTTATATCATGTGTATGTGTTTCCCTTCGTTGTCGGCCAATGATGCCTACGAGTACTAGTGGTTGTACTCATATTACACTTGCTACACTTTCTTTTGGGTGCAGATATTGATCCTTGTTCTAGCACTAGGCCTCGTGACTGATCTCGAAGTGGTCTATTTCGAGGTTTCAGGGTGAGCCATCAGACACTCCAGCAGCCTGTTACACCCCGTATCTTCGAAGAGCACTTATCAAATTTGAAACATAAGTACGTTAAGCTAGGGTTAAGTAAAACTACTTTGGAATATAAGGAGCAAGCATTATTAAGTATACTTAATGAGTGAAGGATGTATATAAGGTATACTGGAAGGTTTTATAAGGAAATGAGTGGAAAAAATGGAGTAGTACGATTTTGGAGAAAGGATGGGTAATGTTTTGTGTGAAAATTTTGATCCAACTTGGGGGATGAATATCTCTTAGTATATGAAGTGTTTTTAAGTGAAACAAAATCCTAAAATGAAGTTCGCCGAGTCTAGTTTCCAACGCAATAAACCGCTCACCGATAGGACATCGGAGTAGAGATTTATGGATGTTACAAGTTCGGCTGACAGAGTAGAAACGCGTGCTATAGTACTGCTACAGTAACCGACTACTACAGTACTGCTATAGTAAAATGCTACAGTGACCCGACCAGAATTTGACCCCTATATAAAGGGTACTAACCGCCTTTTTTCATCCGATTTTCCTAGAAAATTCCAGAAATTGGAAGAGAGAAAGTGAGGGAATCAAAAGTGAGAAATTTTTAAGTCGCAGAGTAGTGGTTTAGGTCGGGGTAACGCATGGTGGTGATTCTAGTATTATTTTGCGGTAGATTTTAGCGTGGATATTGAGGATATTACTATCTTAACAAGAAAAAAGGTATGAATCTTTCTCTTTCGGTATTATTTAGGGCTTATTTACGGAGACAAAGTCGTTAAATAATTGTGTAGTAAGTTGGTTAGTTATGGAAGTTGGAAAACAGCGTGTGGGCTATTTTATGGTACATATTGGTGTTGGAAATGATGTTATTGATGTTGGTATTGTTGTTGTTGTTGTTGGTTGCTGAATTGAGGTTTCGGGCTAGGCATAGAAGAAGGGGAGATGCTGCCCGATTTGTAGGATATAACTTGAAAGCTTAACACGAGTATTCTATGATGAGTCTAACGATAGTGTGAATCCTTTTAAATGTAGACTCACGAATTTGGACGAATACGTGTGGATAACTGGAGGTTGAACATGTATGTTAAGGCTCGTCCCTTTCTTTCAAAGGCATGATTCCATAAATGTTTGCATAACCTCCTTGTTTTCAAAAGCTAGAAGTTCATGACTCTTAAAGCTTCTTATGATGTTAAATGAAATATATTCTATGATGATTGTGACGATGATGATGATTCTCTTCTAGAAACTCCGAAGCTATGATTTGAGAGCATTATGAGATTATTGAGCCCTTCCATGAATTCCTTGATCTTACTTATTGTTGATGGTCTCACCTCATGTTACTCGTTCCTTCGAGGTGAGATATAGCAAAGGTAATGATTCTATTTCCAGTGCTATCTAAGTTCATGATTCTCGAGACTCCCATGACATTATCAATTTCATCTTACGATGGTTGATCCTTCAAGGAATGATATAGTGATAATGGTAATGCTAATGATGATGTTGTTTTCATTTATGTATTTTTATGTGTGTGTACGTATGTATGTATGCATTGCATCCCACTGATCAGTTTGGTAAGATAATACCGTGCCTACATGGTCGGACAAGATAATACCGTGCCTACAGGGCCGGGCAAGATAATACCGCGCCTACATGGCCGGGCAAGATAATACCGTGCCCTAATGGCCGGGCAAGATGCTATATATATTACCGTGCCTTAATGGCCGGACAAGATGCTATATATATTACCGCTCCTTAACGGCCGGACAAGATATTATATATAGATATATATGGAAAAGTCTTTTTTTTTTATAAAAGCTAAGCATGCACGACATTCGCCTTAAAAGGGCATTCAGAGGCACAGGTTGATCTCTTTTATATTACTTTATCCTCATACGTTCATTATATTATTTTTCAAGTTCGGTATCTCTTACTATATTACTATTCATGCCTTACATACTCAGTACATTACTCGTAACACGTCCCTTCTTGTGGACGCTGCGTTCATGCCCGCAGGTGTAGATAGACGAGACAAGGATCTTTCATCGTAGGCTTCCTTCAGGTGCTGGTCTTGAGTGGTGGCTCCACTTCTTCTACGGAGCATTGCCGAGTCTGAGTCTATACATATATATATATATATGAATTGTGTTAAGGGTACGTCGGGGGCCCTGTCCCGACTTGTATACCTCAGTCACGTTCATAGAGACTTTGCAGACAGTTCTTGTGTACAACTTAGTCATAGTGTGACAGTAGTAATGTCGGCATCATGGGTCTATTGTACATATACTTATATTACACCCCCAAGTTTTGGTACATTGAGATTTATTAGGAGTTAACTAGTTAACTATAGACACCGGAGTTATTGTCGAAAGGATGCAAGATCATTGGTGCTCGTTTTGCAATACAAGAGTCCGAGTTCGTGTAATAGGTTATGGAAGGACGGGAAAACAAGTGAACTAAGGAGATTAAGCTTCCGAGGGCTTTGAAGGAAAGTTAAAGGCAAGGCCATTTTCCAGTTTTGATTTAATGCGCAAGTCGCTTATAAATATTATTGGCATGGAATATTAAGGGCAAACTTGGAATTCGGAAATTATTATTAGTTCATGAAAATTATTATTAGCTCATGACTTGTTTGAGAAGCCAAGTGGCCGTGGGTCCCACCCATGGTTGGCCAATTATCTTAAGCCATGAAGATGTACATGTGGTCATCTTGTATTTAAGGATTAAATGTACATGTAGACAAGATGACTAGGCAAGCAAGAAAATTGGTCATCTTTTATGACTTAAGAAGAATTCTAGAAACTTGGAGAAGAGAAAAAAAAAAAAGAGAAAAAAAAAGGGGGCACATGGCCGTATATATATATATATATATATATATATATATATATATATATATATATATATATGTGTGTGTGTGTGTGTGTGATGGTCAAGGAAAGACCACACTTCATCATCTTTTTGCTCTAGAAATTTCAAGAGAGTTGGAGAGAAAAATAAGCCAAGCCTTTCGGCCAAGCTTGAAACCGAGAGAGAGAGAGAAGGAAGTGATCAAAAGAAATAATTTTCTCTAGCAATTTGTCACACCCCGACCTTACTGGGGTGTGATGGGCACCCGACCCTCCTCAGAGTCGAGCGAACCCTTAAACGTTCGCGTTACTAAAACCTGTCATTTCGAAAATCTTTAAGAAAACATGAAACTTTTCAAACAATAATCATTATCTGGAATTTCAAACTCTTTTAACATTTACAAATTATTCGCACTTCCCGACGCACTATCCACAGGACACTGTCTGCAAAGTCTCTAACATATGCTAAAAACCACGACACGAACACTTTGACTCGGCAACTCTCCGAACTGAGGTGGAGACTCGCCAATCCCGCGGGGACAACTTCTAGCAAGTCTTCTCTTCATATAGGGTGTGTACCGCGTGGCATGAAACGCGACCCGGAGAAGGAGGGTCGATACGGAATATGTGACCGAGTATGTAAAGCATTCCGAAGCGTAAATCGAGAAAATACAACGAAAAGCAAGTTTAGGTTACCTGACATGAATTGAATATTTAAATAAAAGAGTCCCTTCGGACGGCCGCGTTCGGTAATAATGATGGCCCCTTCGGGCATTGCCGCTTCCGGCATAATGATAATGACGATAATAATAATAATAATAATAATACTAATAATAATAATAATAGTAATAATAATAATAACAGTCCCCTTCGGGTGTGCCGGTCCAGCATACGTCTATCCTGGCCCCATCGGACATGCGGCCCCGACGTAAAATGATGGCCCCTTCGGGCATGCCGGTCCAACATACGTCTATCCTGGCCCCATCGGACATGATGGCCCCGACATAATCCTAGCCCCTTCGGGCATGTCACTCGCGGCATACGGCTACCCTGGCCCCATCGGGCATGCCACTCGCGACATAATACTAATCCTAGCCCCGCCGGGCATATTAATATTAGTAATAATAATAAAATATCGCACCCCCTTCGGAGTGGTTTTTAAAAAGTTTTATAAAATATCACACTCCCTTCGGAGTGGTTTTGTACGCACCCCCTTCGGAGTGGTTTTAGAAAAGCCTTAGAAAATAATATATCGCACCCCCTTCGGGGTGGTTTTAAGAAAGCTTTAGAAAATAATATATCACACCCCCTTCGGAGTGGTTTTGAAAAGTTTAAATAATAAAATATCACTTAATGGAGTCATCTATGAAGTTTCAAGGCAATTCGATCACATTCACAACCAAGTTACGGACGTTTGAACATTTTTCAACAAAATATAAAGATTCTAGTTCAGTCGCACTTTGAATGAATAGTGCTCAATTTCAGAATCGACTTTCGATGAACAGAATAACCCCCGAGGCTCAAATTCAAGCCTAGTATACCTAAGGCATGCCAAAAGAAGGAGAGGGGTAGCTTCACATACCTTACGGACGTCTTATGCTCGCTTTATCTCCAATCCCGTTTCGCCTAGAATCTGCAAATGGTCACATTTACCGAGTTACTATTCATGAGACTTTCAATCTTCAACCTTAGCCAATACTTGTCTACCGAAATTTCGGCGACATTTCCCCAATAAACACACCATCCCGAGAATATGGCTCGGCCCAAATATCAACAACAATACCAACAGGCACATCAACAATATAAACAACCGATCCAAAACACATTCCAACATAAGTAGTCTTCCTTACTACATAGTATGGCAACTTTCAATCCAATTGCGCACATTCGAACCAACATCAACGTTTATATATTCATTCACTAATTTGAGATCATTTAAACATAACTAAGAGCATTTCAAGCTATATGTCCAATATTCAACAATTTCATCAATTTCCATATTCCATCCAAAATTCTCATATATGAAACAAAACCATTCCAACGCATTTTCTACTTACTAATTCATCTCCAACAACAACAATTTACACCTTAACAACTTCATGATCTTAATGTCATAAAATCACATTAATGCGTCATAACTCTCCACATTCCATTTTCATGCAAACTTAACCTATATAATCTTCATTTACATAATAATGATCACAATAACGCAACTAACACGTTAAACAAAATTAATCCATCACAATTCCTATATCACATACCACACGGCCATAGGCCAATTTCCAACTTCATTCCATTTTCATTCAACTTTCATTTCCAACACAATTTCCATAATAACCACAACTAAAACTCAACATAAGATTCAACATCACTTCTACACACGCCATAGCAACCACACGGCCACAAGCACACATGCACTTCCACCATGCAAACTTCCATATTTCAATGCATTCAACTCATTTACATATACTACTACACGAACAAACCTTCATAACATAACTAGAAGGGATGAATTCTTACCTTCTTCTTCAAACTTCTTCACTTAGCTTAAGTGTCCAATTGATGAAACAAGCCCTCTATCTTCCAAAACAATCCCACCAAGTTGTAGAGAAGCCTTGAATTAGTGGGAATATAACAAGAGAATAATTTTTGGAAGAAGATTTTATGGAGTCAAATTGCCATGGTCATGGCCGAATCTCTTTTTTTTTTTTTTTCTTACTCTTGTTCTTTGTTTTTCTCCTCTTCTAATTTTTTCTTGAAACTTCTACACATAATGCCCCCTTTATATTAATAATCACATGGAAAATTAAATAAATCATGTGGGCTTGGCCATGGTATGGCCGGCCACCCCTCTCTCTTATGGGCCTCATTTTTCTTTCTTTTTTTTTGAGCCCAATTAGTAATAACTCTCGTTGAAATTCCCGAAACTAATTTCCAAAATTCCAATTTTGCCCTTAGCCTTCCTCGATATTTTTCACATCAATGCTTCCCATGACCAACTTACATGTTAAATAAAAATCAACTATGGCCTTATCTCTTAAAAGCCACAATTATTTCAAATTTCCCGATTGTATAAAATACGGGATATAACACAATTCTACTCCTTAGAGGGTGCATAACAACGTGGTGGAGTCGTTAGAGTAGTAAGAACAAGCGTCGATTCAAGGTGCAAATCATAGCCAATTTGAGGAACTAAGTGAAAGAGGTATGGTTCAATCCTATTTTTCATATGTTATGCATGGTTCGTGTATGTTGTGGAGTGTGGAAACGAACGAAATCCAAGAAATTGTGGTGTTGTTGTGGTGGTCGTGTAGGTTGCCTTGGCCGTGTGTATGCCATGTGTGTAAGAATGATGAATTCATTTTACTTAGCCTTGTAGTTGTGTTTGTTGTAGATTCTATGATGAAAATGAACGTTTGATGACTCATGTTGACGTTGCAATTGTTGTGGGCTGTTTTGGAAAGTAATATGATGTTAATATAGATTCTTGTGTTCATAAGAATGATGATTGTTAGCATGCGGATTGTTGGTGTAGTTTATGAATTCGGCAGAACAATTAAATGGTTGGATAGTAAATTGACTAGTTATGGAAATTGGAAAACGACGTGTGAAATTTGTTTTATGGAATACTTTGATATGGGAAATGATATTATTGATGTTGGTATTGTTGTTGTTGTTGTTGTTGTTGGTTGATGAATTGAGAATTCGGGCTAGGCATCTAAACAGGGGAGATGCTGCCCAATTTTCGATAGAATATAAAATAGTTTAAGTTGGAACTTGAGATAAGTATGTGATACGGAGACTAACATTAGTGTGAATCCTCTCGAATGTAGATTTGTGAGCTCGGGCGGATAGACGTAGCCAATAGGAGGTCGAGCAGTATGTTAAGGCTCGCCCCTTTCTTTCAAAGGCATGATTCTTAGATTACGATTTCATAAATGCTTCCATAATTTTGTTGTTGTCAAAAGTTAGAAGTCTATAATTCTAAGGCAGGATTTCTTTTCCCGGTGACCCGTAAATGCTTTCTAAAATGTCTGTATCTTTCCAAAATGGAGGTTTATGACTCCGTAAGCTTTCATGACAACTCGATGGATATGTTTTACAATGACAACGATGATGTCAAAAATGAGAATATTTTCCTACGATGAATATGATGATGATGATTCTATGTCTAAGGGTTCCAAGTTTATGATTTCAATGACGATATGAGAATGTTGAGCTATTTCTTGATTTCTCAATTTTATTCATGAATGATGACTATTTTTAAGGATTCCAAAGTATATGAATTGATGCCTTATGATCCTATTCTATGTTTCCTCGTGAAGCTATTTCCTCGCGAAGCTATTCTTCATTGACAGTCTCACCTTATAATAATCGTTCCTCCAAAGTGAGACAAAGCGACCATGATGATTCCATAATATAATCGGAGGTTACCGACCTTACGTCACTTCGATAGATACATGACTTTCTTTGGGCTCTCATGCATGCTACTTATATGATATATGAATATGATATATGTATATGTATATGGGGAATATGGGAAAGGGCGAGAGCGTTATATATGCGTAACCACCTGATCAGTTGGTATAATATGACATGATACCGTCCCGGACGCGGGATATGTGGTTATGGATCGAGCTGCACGTTCCGCAGCAACATATTATATGGATCGGGCTGCACGTTCCGCAGCAATATTATATATATATATATAGATATATGGATCGAGCTGCACGTTCCGCAGCACTAAGCATGCATGGTACCCGCTTAAAAGGCACTCAGATGTACAGGTTACGCTTTATCTCATGATATGTTCCATATTTTCGTCTTGTTACTATTCATACTTTGTATCCTTCCATATGTTGTTACTTATGCCTTACATACTCAGTACATTGCTCGTACTGACGTCCCTTCTTGTGGACGCTGCGTTCATGCCCGCGAGTAAACGGTGACGCATCCGATCCCTAGAGCTCACCGCACGGCGGCATATTGGGAGCGCTCCAGTTGTTCCGGAGCTTCAGTTTACCGGTACTACTTTTGTGTACATATTTGGGCACGGTGGCATCCGGCCCCGACTTGTGGATATATGTATCTTATTTAGAGGCTCGTAGACAGACGTGTACAGTCAAATGTTTCGTAGTCCTGCTCGCCCTTGTGGTTGTATAGTCTTTTGGTAAAACCTACTAACACTTGTTCACGAGTATGCTATTGATGATTATGTTGAGTAAGATATGATTGTATCGTCCATATGGCCCACTCAGTAGTACGAATAGAATGCTTGATAAGAGGTGCCGGTATGATATTATCGGGTACCCGTCACGGCCTCTGATGGGGTCGTGACAACTTAAGCATGATATTATGTTCATATTTAGCCTCTAGATCTTATTGTTGCAATTTGAGACATAGAGGTTATGAGTTGTAAGTCGGTTCGCTCGGTTTTCGCAAGGTGCCGGGTGCTAATCACGCCTTACCTAGGGTGGGGTGTGACACAGCCCTAGATCTCTTCCTATCTTATGTTTTCGTCTATTTAGATTTTTAGATAGTTTTCTATCCTATATTTAGACTTGCAATGTACTTAGAAGCTCTTATACAAGTTAGACCAGGTTTTGGGGATTGTAAAGACTAAGTTATCCTTTCTGCCCTTATTTATAATATCAAGACTGTTATGTAGTATCGATGTACTTAATTTCCACATTATTCTGCTTTATAAATGATTGATGACTTGGGGATGGTTCGCCTACTGGGGGGACAGTGTAGGTGTCATCATGATATGTGAAATGGGTCGTGACAAATTGGTATTAGAGCTTTAGGTTCACCGGTCTCACAAGTACATGAGCAATGTGTAGTAGAGTCTTGTGGATTGGTACATAGACGTATATACCCATCCTCGAGAGGCTATAGGAAATTTAGGAAATTTCCATTCTTTCATTCTTATCGTGCGAGTTTTTTCAAATTAGTATCTGAACTTTGTTATTCTATTCTCTCAATGATGGTGGGGATGTGTTCTTGAATTTGCACGCGAATGGCTTGATATGATGACACGTGGTATGGTACGAGATGTTTTACCTTGATACAGATGCATGAGCAAGTTCAGCTTTCAGCTATCACTAGAGACTCAATTGGGTGGGGTTGTGAATAAGACTCTTTAGTTAGGTGATATCCCTAGGAGATGGAAGAGATAATACGGCAGACTACATCATTGCCATGTCTTCATTGGTTAGTTGCTCGTAAGGTAAGGAAGTGCAATTATGTCTTAGCAAAAATGATGGCTCGAGGTGTGATTGGAATGGGAAAGTTTCAGCACCTTCCAACTTTATCATGATAGTTTTGTGGTCTGGGTGTACCAATGGCAAGTCAACAATTTATCATGGAAGAGTGTAGGTGTCAATAGCTATAGACAAGTGTAAGCTTGGGAAGGATCGTCTGATGTGACAAGAAGATAGTGGCCATATTAAGACAGTGAGAGAAGTTGCGGATAAGGACAAGAAAGGCGACCTTTTGTGATAAGGTGTGAGGAAGTAAGGCTTCTTAGGGAATGATTGTAAGGAGTTTTAAGCTGTCCTATGGGACGAGAACGCAAGGAAGAGAATTTGAATGGATCAATCTCCGTTATATGAAATGAACAATTGGTATCTGACGTGCTCGTTATGATAATGTAGCAAGAATAGGCAAAGGTAGTTGTTGGATAAGGTTATGGAAAGGTAAGTTGAGCTTTGGCCTGATAAAATCGTGGTGATGGAGTAAGAACTAGTGGTTTAGGGGTTCCTTGAGAGAATGGTTATTGGCCTCAAGTGAAGTGGGGGAAGGTTACCTGTGGCGAGGAAATCTGTTACACCCCATATCTTCGAACAGCACTTATCAAATTTGAAACATAAGTACGTTGAGTTATGGTTAAGTAAAATCACTTTAGAATGTAAGGAGCAAGCATTATTAAGTATATTTAATGAGTGAAGGATGTATATAAGGTATACCGGATGGTTTTATAAGGAAATGAGTGGAAGAAATGGAGTAGTACGACTTTAGAGAAAGGATGGGTGAAGTTTTGTGTGAAAATTTTGGTCCAACTTGAGGGGCGAATATCTCTTAGCATATGAAGTGTCTTGAAGTGAAACAAAAGCCTAAAATAAATTTCATCGAGTCTAGTTTCCAATGTAACAAATCGCTCATCGATAGGACATCGGAGTAGAGAATTATGGACGTTACAAGTTCGACTGACAAAGTAGAAACGCGTGCTACAGTACTGCTATAGTAACCAAGCTGCTACAGTAAAATGCCACAGTGACCCCAACCCGAATTTGAACCTTATAAAAGGGGCAAAACCCATTTTTTTCACCAGATTCTGCCCAGAAATTTCCAGAAATCAGTAGAGAGAGTGAGGGTATTAAAAAAGTGAGCAATTTTCAAGTGGCGGAATATTAGTTTAGGTCCGGATAGCGCGTGGTTGTGATTGTAGTCTTGTTTTGTGGGGGATTAGAAGCGGATATCAGAGATATTGCTACTTCAACAAGAGTAAGGTATGGATCTCTTTCTATTTACGCTAATACTGGTTCATTCACGAAGGTAGAGTGGTGTTGGAAAATAGCGTGTGGGCTATTTTATGGTATATATTGGTGTTGAAAATGATGTTATTGATGTTGGTATTGTTGTGGTTGTTGTTGGTTACTGAGTTGAGGTTTCGAGCTAGGCATATAAGCAGAGGATATGCTGCCGAAATTTCAGTAGATTCTAGAAAGATTTATTTGAAGGCTTAGGATAAGTATACACCAATGGGCCTAATCATAGTATGAATGGTCTTATATGTAGACTTGCGGGCTCGGACGGATAAGCGTAGGTAGTTGGAGGCTGAACAGGTATGTTAAGGCTTGTTCCTTTCTTTCAAAGGCATGATTCTTATGTTATGATCTTGTACATGTTTCCATAACCTCCTTGTTTTCAAAAGCTAGAAGTTCATGATTCTTAAAGCTTCTCATGATGTTAAAGATGAGAATGTTTTTATGAGGATTTCGATGATGATGGTTTTATGTTTAAAAGCTTCAAGTTATGATTTCAGCGATGATATGAAAATGTTAAGTTATTCCATGATTTTCTCGATTTATTTCATTGTTGTTAATCTCACCTTATAAATTGTTACTCTAAGGTGGGATAGAGCGATAGTTTTCATTTGAACTCCTATGCATGCCATGAGTATAATATATGTATATGGCTATTTGGTGACATTACAGAGAGCTCTATTATTTCATTTTGATTATGCACTGCACTCATTTTCATTCTTCATGTATATATAAGGCACAGTTGACAGGGGGTGACACTGTGACCTTTGTTGTGTATTGCAAGGCCCAGTTGACAGGGGTGATGCTGTGGCCCTTGTTGTAAGGGATATATGGCACAGTTGACAGGGGTGACGTTGTGGCCTTGTTGTGATGTATATATGGCACAGTTGACAGAGGGTGACACTGTGGCCTTTGTTGTGATGCGTATATGTATGGCACAGTTGACAGGGGGTGACGCTGTGGCCTTTGTTGTGATGTGTATATATATGGCATAGTTGACAGGGGGTAACGCTGTGGCCTTTATTGTGATATTTCTATAGATATATGTGTTTCTTTGATATAGCTGTACTGATGCATTTATTTTGCCCATTCATTGACACGTCCCAAATGTCTTCCAGGATTTTATGTATTTGTTGATTTCATGCCATACATACTCAGTACACTATTCGTACTGATCCCCTTTCTTCGGGGGCTACGTTTCATGCCCGCAGGTATAGACGCTCAGTTTGGTGATCCCCCAACCTAGGACTTCTATTCAGCTGCTTGGAGAGCTCTATTGTTCCGGAGCTTGAGTTATCTTAGTACAGATCCTTTGACATAGGCTTTGTTATACTCTTAGAGGTCTGTAGACATATGTGGGTTGTATATATGGTTTGGTCAGCTATACGGATGTAGTTCGTTTTGGATATTCCCGCGTATAGTGGCAGCCTTGTCGGCTTGCATATTTTTTTATGTTTGGTTAACTGTGACTCCTCAGGAGACAAGTTCATTTTGATATGGCATTATGAGTTTACAACACGTTTTTGCAAATTTCCCCATTGTCCTAGTATCAGTCTGATTATAGCTAACAGGTTCGTGTACGAGCGTCCAGCTTAAGCACTAGTCATGGCCCATCGGTTTGGGTCGTGACAAAATCTTAAAGGAATTGTTGGTTGTGATTCTTTCAGTAATAGGAGTGTTTGCAGGGTCGTTTGATGTTTCGAGGTTGGTGATAAAGGGGACCATTTTTGGACTTACAACTTGTTGATTTTGTGAGATGGATTGCAGTTGTTTGATGTTGAAGGATTATGAGTGACACTAGCTTGACGTCCTCAAAAGGTCATGGTGTTAGAAGGGGGATGAATCCCTTAGTAGGTCATGGAATGAGACTACTCTATTTATGAAGTGGAGATAAAGGAACATAAATTAGTTAATATGATTGATTACGTCGTAGGCAACTGGAGGACAGTGATTTATTAATGGAAATGGCTTTAGGGATGGTCATTGTATATTGTTTAAGACTCGACAAGCTTCTACAATTACTGATGAGGTGACTCTATGCAGTTGACGAGATGAGAGGGATAATTGCAGAATTATTGGAGGTGATCTAGTTCAGAAAAACAAGGCACGAGGTGGTTCTACCATGCAAGCATCGCTTAAGGACCCTCGTGTCACGCCCCAAACCTAGGCCTGGACGAAACACGGCACCCGGTGCCTAACTACATGTGACCGAGCGAACAAACTGCTGACTGAATCAACATGTGAAATTATAACATACTAAAATGCGGAATATAATCTAAAACATACTGATATACTGAAAGTCTAAATGATACATAGTCAAAGTGCGGAAACACTAATACAAGTCTGAAGCATAATTGTAGCCAACATAGCTTAACATGAAAAGCCTGCGATTTTGTCTAACTGTTACTCTGCTCATAAAGTACTGAAAACACTGATTGTCTGTAAATACTGAAAGACTGTAAAGTAATAATAATGCCCTGAAAGAAGCGGGCTCACCACATAGATGGTACGAGAATCCTACCGCTCTGAATTGTCAACCTATAAACCGTTACCTGCATCGTGAGATGCAGGCCCCGAGCGATTTGAATTACATTGGTATGTAAAGCAACTGAAGGAAAGAACTATAAGTAGGGTGCTCGGGAAAGGGCAACCCAAATCAATAAAAAGGTAATATAATCTGAATTGAAACTGAAACTAATAACTGAAACTGAACAAGAGAAGTAAAGTTATAGGTACTCCCTTGTCCAGAATATGCATCACCTATTTTACGGAGTTAATAATATGGGGCCTTGGCCCAATATGGATGCAAAAAACTATGGCCTTGGCTAAGTAAGTGCTACACTCCGGGGCCTTGGACTAATATAAATGCACAAATCAGTGGCCTTGGCCAAGTAAGTGCGTCAGTCGGTGGCCTTGGCCACGTAAACGTATACATAAGACTGTGCCATTGGGCAAAGATGTAGGTGTTCAACATTCAACAATATATATAGGAACTGAAAATCATACTGTAATGCATAACACTGGAATACTGGTCAAAACTGAACTGAGACATGTATTTCTGAACTGATTATGGAGTGTAAACATACTGAGTTTTCATAGCTGAGACTCATGGAATATCAAGGAGCTGAAAGTCATATTGTAATGCATAATATAGAAATATTGAATCATGTTGGGCTACATAATACTGAATAGAACTAAACTGAGACATGTATTCATGAACTGGTTATGGAGTTTAAAGCATTAACTATTCATAAGAAAATCTGAGCATTACTATCTTGAAACATGAAATCATACTAACATGGCTTTGAGAGTCATATTGAAATACTGATATGAGATACTGAACATGAATTCATACTGATACATGGAAGCATACCGAGGTGCTGATATGGAAGCATACTGAACATGAATTCATACTGAGACATGGAAGCATACTGAGGTGCTGATATGCAGTACTGACTATTACATTACTAACTGAACATGAATTAATGAACTAATTATTAGAACTGAAACTTTAACTAGTTTATAAACATGTTGAGTTTCTAGTCTGAGACTCATAGGTATAAAGCACGAGTCTAAATAGATTACGTTCTGGGTTCACAACGTTCGAAATGAAAGTCATGAACGAACTACGAAACTAGGGAATAGAAGTTCTGCAACTATTCAAGGAGACTAAGCTGAACTATATTTCTGAGGTAATTCATAACGTTATAAAAGAAACGCAACATAGGGAGAATCATTAACATTCCCAAATATAGAGAGTTAGCCTCACATATTTGTAATCGCTTCAATCTAATGAACTAAACTGCTTCTCTGACGAAGAACACCAAAACCCTAGCTTTGAATAGCTTGAGAAGGATTTACCTTGGAAATCCTATCTTTTGGTTGAAGAATCAGGTTGCTAATCATGAATTAATGTTTTAATTACTTAAGAATCGTTAGAGCGATCTTACCTTGACGTGGGAGGATGAGAAGAGGAGGAAAACAACATCTTAGGGCTTTAGAATGAAGTTGGAATGTATGATAAATGAAATTTCGAGTTAAGTGTTAAATTTATAGCATGGGCATTTTAGACCCCCAGGCACCCCCAGGCTGGCCAAGTGCAGTCTAAGGCGAGCCTTTGCCTCGCTTTGGGGCAAGCTGAGCGAGCTCTCCTATCCATTTTATACTTAGACGATTTTTGTCAATTTTTTTCTTTTTTTTTTCATTTTTGGACCCCTACCTTGTTGAGCGCGGTCTATGGCTTGCCCCTACCTCGCTTTGGGGCGACCTGAGTGAGTTCCCCTGTCCATTTTATACTTAGTCAAAAATTTACATTTTTCTGCTCATTGATAACGTTCAGTAAAATGGGCATAAGTCCAAACACAGAGCTCCGTTCGGGCTCCACAATATAACGTTGGAAAACTATTTCAAAGGGATACAACTTTATGTTCTAAGTTCTCTCAAATTCTCAACGATTTCCACGAAATTAGGATGGAAGGCAGATGTATCGAAAACATAGTTGATTCTATTGAATCTTAAGCACCTCTCTATCAACCATTTTGCAATGATCATATCTGCTCCGAACTCTGAGCCTGATCTTTATATACCTGGAAAGGTATTTCTACATACTACAACTTTCATTAAAGAACCTTTTCCAAATTCTTAATGAATCAAGGGGTTATGGGTGCTCAAAGTAGGCTTGTCAACCACTTTTGGAACACGTACAAACTTTCAAATTTTTTGCTAAAACTCTAACAATAAGAGTCTAAACTTAGTTCTAAGATATGGAGTGTAACACCTCGAGTGAGGTGTCAGTCAATAAGTTCAATTAAAGTGGAAGATCAATAATGGTTTTGATCTAATTCAAGTTGTGAAGAGCATTTAGAAATAGAGACGAGGATCAGCAGTACCAGTCAAACCAGGAGAGGTGTGTTCACTATAGAACATTTGGATATAAATGTTGTGTCAGTAAACTCATTAACCAAGATAAAAGAAGGAATCTTTAGTTAAAAGATTTTGGCAAGGGTACTTCGGTGAAGCTATATGAGGACGTTAGTAGGATTGTGCGTACGGCAATGAAGGATCGCCCTACGAATTATGGACCAGTTCAATGGTGGTTTGGGGTATTGCATCGACAAACATTTAATTATTGTAGTAACCAGAGTTGGTCGGTATGTTCTAGTGGAGAGACTTCATGAAGGATTGTACATGTGATGTGTCAAATTTAGAGAAGTATTCAGTTTTGAAGTTCGAGGATGGCAAGGAGACTCTCTGTTGTTTAAGTATCTGGCATACTACTATCTCCAAGATTGGCCTGGCTATTTTGCAAGTCTTATGATATTATACTCATTAGCAGGTTTGAGTGATGATCGGAGGATAGCGGTGAATGAAATTTTAAATGGAATATAGGAATTGAAGATTCAGCTAAAGGCATGGTTGAACTAGGATCGGAAAGAGTAAGGTACATTTTTAGAAAAGGAAAGGACTGGATTCGAAGCAACTGGATTACTCGAGTCGGGTGTGGATCACGGTGTTGTCATTTTGCATCATTTAGACGGGGTGAAATTGTTAAGTACGCGTGAAGAAGGAATCCTACAGAAATTTGCTAAGCGTTATGGCGAAGTTCCATGGGGTTTTGTGATTGGCGACTAGTGAGAAGCAAATTTCAGGTGTCTGACATGATAGGATTGATAGATAAATGACTTGCGTTGTACCAAGATGGGTAATTTCATATCATTCTTGAATGAATGGGCTAGATTTGATAAATAAGGAGGAATCTTGAAAATCTCTTTAATTTGAAAGTTAAAGTCATATTTTCAAGGTGAGGATATGTTTGTAAAAGTGGGTTATGTTGAAGCATTGCTGACTGGATAGCATGGATGAGTATTTCAAATATTTTAGGAGTAATTGTGCAGGGTACATGGATTGTAAGTTTGATGCATTACAACTGCAAAAGGAGTAACGACGTATTACAATTAGAGATTCAATGGTCAGGTGTGGTATACAAGGCTGCAAGCCTTGCGTCGAAGTGTTCGGAGTTATGAGTGAGTAAAGAGAGAAGCATTAGGAGAATTTGATGTATTTATATTTCATGAAGCTCTATCGGATTTGTGTGACGGGTATGAATTGAGAAATATGAGGATTTAAGTCATAAGGTATAGCTCCTCAATAGTAGGTTGATGAGTTTGGTGAAATTCAGCTTTTGGAGTCGAGGGTGACATCATATGATTGATTAGTCATGGGAAAGAGAAGGTAGGGGTCACCACAGGCTTAAGAAAGGCTTACTATTTAGTCTGTAAAGATTTGAAAGCAGCTCGGGTGATTGTTGGCGACATTTTAGGGATTGTGTACTTTGCACATGGTTAGAATTGTTCCTATGATGCAGGGTGGCTTATGGATATGTTTCCAGGAAATGTATTGATGTTCTAGTAACCCCTTTTCAAAGATTGATAGATGTGAGTTTAGGATGGAGGTATGGCAGGTTTACCGGGCTTATTCGGATTGTGTGGAGAGACTTGGTCATATTTTGTTGATGACAGCATTATGTACAGTCCTAATGGTTTACGCATGTACGTAGTGATGTAGTGAAAAGGTACAATCGGATATGGGGAGATTTGGGGGTGAGTAGTTGATTTTCTGTAGATTTGACATGGGAAGATAATCATTCGGATGATACGCTTGGTATGCTATTTGAAGGTTTAAGAAGGATTGGATGACGAGTGTCGGATCAGTAGCTTTTACTCGACCGAACAAAATTAACAGATTTGGTACTAGCCCAATCGGCTTTGGATAAGATCAGTTTTTTATGAAGTGCTTAGAAAGTGATCAGATAGAGCAAGGAATCTTTTATGGCGAGAGTAAGTCATGATTTGGACTTGTGGCATATGTCAATGTATTTCTAAGGAATCCTGATGCTAAAGACGGTTTTGGAAAGTGTGAAATAAGGATTAGTGGAATCAGAATATTTTACAAGTACAAGTTGGGCAATGGTGTGTGGCTACAGCTAAAGGATTGCGATGATTAAGGTGATATTTGTGAGATCAATCGTGTTACACCCCGTAGTTTGTACGTTGTAATTCGTTAGGTGTTGGTTGCTTTAAGTATGGACATTGGGGTTACCTCCATGGATATATGGGGTTATATGCGCTTATCTTATGGTTATGAGGGTTTAAGTTCACATAATAAGCTACGGAAGGATTGGAGAGCAAGTCAATTAAGGAAATTAAGTTTGTTGAACTTTGGAGAAAATATGAGGGGCAATTTTGGTCCAACTTGGAGAAAGAATATCTTTTAGTATATGAGGAGTTTTGGAGCAAAGAAAAAGCCTAGATTGAAGTTCATGAAGTCTATTTTTCAATGCAACAAACCGCTTATCGATAGGACATCGGAGTAGAGAGTTATGGACGTTACAAATTAGGCCGCCAGAGCAGAAATTAACCCTTCGCGAACGCGACCAAAGGGCCGCGAACGCGACCAAAGGGCCACGAACGCGAAGAGTAGTACTGAACAACCCTTCGCGAACGCGACCCATGGCCGCGAACAAGAAGGGCAAATTTTAAGTCGGTTTCCACCGACTTCAACCCTCTATATAAGGGCCAAAACCCCACATTTTTCACCCAATAATTCCCAAAAACACTCAGCAACACATGAGAGCACATATACAAAACAAAAGTGAGGATTTTGAGTAATTTCAAGTGACGGAGTATTAATCAAGGTCCGGCTAATGTGTAGTTGTGATTATAGTATTGTCTTGTGATGGAGTTGGCTTGGATTCAAGGTGAATGTTGAAAATATTGTTGCTCTAGCAAGGACAAGGTATGAATCTTCCTTTATTGATATTGATTTCGGTTTATTTACGAAGATAGAGTTATTAAATGATCGTATAATGAACTGTTGATGGAGAAATTGAATAAACATCGTGTGGGATGTTTATGGAGTATTTTGGTGTTGATATTATTGTTGTTGATATTGGTATTGTTGTTGTTGTTGGTTGTTGGATTGTGATTTCGGGCTAGGCATAGAAACACGGGAGAATTTCGGCAGATCCTAAATGGATTTAAATTAGAGGCTTAAGACGAGCGTATGATGATAAGACTAACAATAGCATGAATGGTTGTGTATGTAGATCACGAGACTATGAACGAACTTAAGTAAATTGCAAGACAGAAAGTGAGTTGGAAAAGTCAAGAAGTAAGCTCCAAGGTATGTAAGGCTAGTCCCTTTCTTTCTAAAGGCATGGTTCTGTTCTTATGGACACATAAATGTTTTTCCATAACATCCTTATTCTCAAAAGCTAAAAGTTCATGATCCTCAAAGTTCCTCTATTGCTAAAGATAGATGTTTCCCATAATGATAATGGTGATGATGATGATAAATGAATTCCATAAGATCCTCATCTCCAAGAATGTTAGAAGTTCATGATTCTTAAAGTTCTTATGATGCTAAAGATCAATAATTTCTATGATGACCATGATGATGATTACGATGACTTCATTTATAAAGATTTCAAAGTATATGGATTTTATGTTATTATGAGATTATTGAGCCTATTTCCTGATTTTCTTGATGTCATTCATTGTTATGCCCCGTATTTTTATACGATGGATTATTCGTAAGCTAATCGACACAAATCCAAGGATAAGGTTATTTTTGGATATGAGACAAGGACTTTTAATCCCCGATATTAATATGGCACGACTTGTTTGAAATTTTCATTAGTGTAGAAATATTAATGGAGATTAGGGATTAATTAACCATGATTAAATTATTAAGTGGGGATTAGTGATTAATTAGCCTAATTAGACCACTAAGTGGGCCCCACAACATATGGATGAATACGATTGGTTCATGGAGGATAATGGGACATATGTCAAGGGTTGGACATGTGTCACCACTATGGAGGTCATATATAAATAGAAAAGATGACTAGCCAATTCATTTTTCATCCACAAAATGGAATTCAAGGGAGAGGAACTCAGCCATGGCAGCTCACGGCCATGGCTGATCTTGAGAAAAAAAATGATGATTTCCGTGGCAAATCAAGACCTAAAGTGTTCTACATAATTATCTTCAAGTTTCAATTGAAGGAGAAACCACAAACATGCCATGAAAGCTTTTGTAGGCTCTTGGCTATGGCTGATTTTGGCAAGCTTCCAACCTTGATCCAAATTGATTTTTTTCAAGGTGTTCTAGCTGAATTGGAAGGACAATTGTGGTGTGAAAGTGTTCATTAAAGCAACAAGAACAAGTGTTATTTCAAATTGCAATTCTAGCCGTTGAAGGGTCAAGTGTTAAGGTAAGAATTGATCACTTCCTATACGTGTTTTAGGGTGAGTTTGGATGCGTTGTGAACATATATAAACGTGAATTGGATGTGTAAAAAAAATGTGTATGTTGATGTTGGAAAGTTGTCCAAGCCGTGGGCTGTTTTAGGAGAAAATGATGGATTAAATTTTACTTGGTATTTTGGTTGTTGTTGTTATGAATTTTATGATGAGAATGAAGGGTTTAATGGTTCAAGTTGGAGTTGTAATTTTTTGTGGGCTGTTGTAGAAGCTAAAATGATGTTAATATAGTTTCTTGCATTTATGTGAATGATATTGTAACGTGTGGATTGTTGGTATAGCTCATGAAATTGGAAGAAAAGAATGTGTTGTTGTTATTCTTGTTGAACTTGGAAGATTATATGTTGTATTGTATGTGTTATAGCCCGTATTTCGTACGTTCGGACGTTGTGGGATAATGGTAAGAAATTAAGGTCAAGACTATGTTCAAAAATAATTTTAATGTCCGAGTTGTTAGGAATATTATTTATGGGTATTGTGGGGATATTGAGAAAGGCTAAGGGCGAGAAGAGAAATTCGTAAAATGGGTCGTGGTAATATTGTGGAAGTCAAGGGGCAAAATGGTAATTTTACAAAGTTCAAGAAAAATTCATGAAGGGGCCATGTTGGCCGTGCACTATATGCCTTTATTTTAAGTAATGGAGGCTATTTGTAAATTTTGAAAATGTAGGGGCCAAAAGCTTCTTCAAGAAGACAATTAGTCTTCTTTGATTAGGCTTAAAGAAAAATCAAGAAAAGAAAAGAAAAATCAAGAAAAAAGAAGAAAAGTCTAGAAAGGGAGAAAGAGGATACAAGGCCATACTTGAGGGACTTAAGTGCAAATATGAAAAGTGGTGGAGGATGTGCATATATATATATATATTCATCTTTTAATTCAAGAAAGAAAGAAAGAAAACAAGAAGAGAGGGAGTATAGTAGGCATTCGGCCATGATGAAAAAAAAATTGAACCATGGAAAGTGATTAAGAAAAATTATTTTCTTCATATATTCCTACTAATTCAAGGGCCCTCTTCAACATGGAAGATTGGTTGGAGCAAGAAAATCCTTCACTTGAACAAAACTATAACCTTGACAAAGGGGAAACTTGAAAGGACAAGGTAAGAATTTAACCTTCTTTCATATGTTATGGGTGATTATGAGTGTCGTGGAATGTAGAAATGAATGAAAAACATGGAAATATGGATGTTGAAGTTGAGCCATGGATGTTAATGTTTGGCCGTGTATATGTAGTATAATATGGAAGTGACGAACTAAATTATTTAGCATGTTGGATTGTTGTATTATGGATGGTTGTGCATGTGTAATGTGTTGAAATAAATGAAACTCATGAAACTTTGCATGTTGAGGGTATAGCCGTGAGTAAGGTTGGTTGGTGTAGGAAGAATGAATTAAATTTATTTAGTGTTCTTGGTTGGTGTTATGGTAGATTTTGTGATGAAAAATAAAGGTTTCATGACTTATGTTGAAGTTATAAGTTGTGTGGGCTGATTTGGAAGTTAATATGATTTTAATACGCTTTCTTGAATTCATGGAAGTAATGTTATAGATGTGTGGAATTGTTGATATAGTTTATGAGTTGAAAGAAAGAATTAAGTCGTTATTGTTTTTGTTGAAATCGGAAGGTGTTGGATAAAGTAGTATGTAGATTAAGTTGTTGGAACGTTATGTAAATTGAATCGAAATGAATTGAATATGAATTGAATGTTGTTTGTAATATTGTTGACATTGTGGCCGAGTTCCATTCTCGGGTTGTTGTTGATTGAAATCGGCCAAGTTAAACTTGGTGGCATGGTATATTTACGGGGAAATGTTTGCCAAAATTTCGGTAGCCAAGTTCATTTAAGAATCCAACTCAAAAGACTTCTAATCAAAATTGGTAAACATGACCAAATTGTGGATTTTGGCGAGTTTGCAACGTGGATTTGGAGTAGCGAGAAGGAGCGAAAAGAGGTATGTAAGACCTTACTTTCTTTATATGCTTGATTTCGCGCCTCGGGGGCTTCCCTAACTCTAGAAATCCGAGATTGAAAAATAGTTACTATTCATTCAGTGGCATTGAACCAAAAGTGCTTGAATAGTGAAAGAAAGGTCGAAACACCCTAGGACTTGCAAGAATATAACCCGATCACCCTAAGACTTCCATAAGCAACATCATGAAATGTATTATACGTAAATTGTATACGCCGCCTCATTTGATCCGAGTGGGCCCACTATTCCCGAATTCCCTCACCCGGTTGTTCCATTAGGCTTATTTCCGTACCATAGTCGATGAAAGCTTTTGGTTATCATCCCGACCGCCCAACAATAGTTGTTTTAACTAAACCATTGACCCCAACGCATGATTTTCCTTACTAAAAGTTTACAAGTGTTTTCTAAAATGTTTATTTTTCTTCAAAAACCAAGCTTTACAATATTGAAGGTCTTAATGACTAAAACGACGACTATGGCTCTATGATAAGATAATGATGATGCCGGATATGAGAAGAAGTCTATGATGAGAATGCCAAGGATATGTTCTTACTACGAATACGACGATATGAACTGTTAAGCTATTTTTGAACAACGATTATTTTTCAATGGTTTTAAAGTAAACGAAATGATGCCTTGTGATCCTGCCCTATAATTTCTCATGAAGTTATCCTTCATTGACAGTCTCGCCTTAGTATTAGTTCTTTCAAGGTGAGATAAAGCGCCCATGGTTATTCCATAATAAAATCGGAGGTTACCGACCTTACGTCACTCCGATAGCGTTATAGCTTTTCCTTGGGCTCCCATGCATGCGCTTATGTGATAATGTATATAATACATGATATTGATGAATGTATGTGTATATTGTATATGTGGGGAATGGGGAGGGAAGCTGTGTCCACTGATTCGGTGGTTATCATCCGGACGCGGGATGCCGGACGCGGGATATGGGAGAGCCGTACGCGGCGTACCGTTATTGATGATTGATATATATATATAATATGATATACTTGGGATACTTGTTGGGGAGGGGGGAGAGCCGAAGAATTCGGGCGTACGCCGCAAGCAAAAAGTACCGTTTTCCTAAAAATGTAATCAAGTTTTCCATGTACAAGACTAAGAAATACGGTGTTCAAAAAAAAGCTAGGCATGCATGGTATCCGCCCTCGGCGGCACGCACATGTACGGGTTTACGTCAATCTATGATATGCCTTATATTTCCACGCGATTCTTGTCCGTATGTACGGGTTGTCCTCTTTGTCTCGTCACAGTTTTATGATCCCATGGTATTGTTGTTCATACATATGTTCCTGTTCATATTATTGTTCATGTCTTACATACTCAGTACATTACTCGTACTGACCCCTCTTCTTCGGGGCTGCGTTCATGCCGCGCAGGTACACCCAGACGGATCGAAGTTAATATAGAAGATGTTCCGGCGAAGTTGGCAAGCTCCATTGGCCCGGAGTGTAGCCGAGTCGAATACGCGTGCCGATTCCCCGATTACGGTTAGAGACTTTGCGGACAGAGTCGTGGGTTTCGGAGTCGGTTGTACCGTGATACCGCTTTTGTACGAGCACATATTTTATTTGATTCAAAAGCAACAAAGGGATATTTCAGCAGTTTTATTATGTATACTTGACGTAGAGATTTCAAAAAAAAAAATTAGTACGTAGTAAGAGTCAGTGGGTTCGCTCGGCTCCAGTTACGGGGTCGGGTGCCCATCACACCCTAATGAGATCGGGGTGTGACAGTATGTTGGTTGGGCTGTTTTGGAGTGTTGTCCGGGCTGTCCGGAGTGTCCTCGAGTCATGTTTGAATAGTCTCGGGTTGATACTTGAATGTATGATTAGTGATACGACTTGGTTATATGCGGTTGGTTTGAATGTAAAGGAAACGTCGTCTAATTATCTAGAAAGGAGTTATTAACGTTAGGATACGTTTTGAATCTCTCCGTAGTTTAATCGTAGTTCTTGACGTCTTAATATAGGTTGAGACACTATTGGGCAGCGTATACGTGTCGTGTTGCGAGTAAACGCTAAAGGTATGTAAAGCCTATCCCTTCTTTCTTTTGGCATGTCCTAGATGTAAGTAAGATATGATATGAGCCTTGGGGTAACTCTACTCATAAGTTTCGAGTATGTTTATGATTCTTATTCACTTCTTGATGTTAGAAATCTTAATGTAGTCGAGCTACTGCCTCGAGTTTTCTATATGATTGGATAGTAAACAATGCATAAAAGTTCCTATTTTTGAAAGACTTCATAATGACTAATGACCATAACTTTCATAAGCTGTTTCGTATTAATTTGATACATGTCTATGATCCCTGAGGCTTTATTTTGATATAGTTCATAATGATATTCAAAAGTATTGAGTATGACTATCGTCACGATACTCAAGCATTGGTTAGTCTACTTATCTTTTTGAGTCTCAAAAGATGATTTATATGCATATGGTTATTCACTACTACCACACTCGTGCATACGTTATTACATCTTTCATAGGTCCCTCAAACAGAGTAGGGTGCGATATATATATATATATTATGGTCTTTGTGTTATGGTGTTATCTTTGTGTTATGGAGCTATCTTTGTGATACGGAGCTATCTTTGTGATACGGAGTTACGCCGTGATACGGAGTTATCTTTACGTGATGCAGGTATGTTGTGTTATGGCGCCAAAGACAGGGTGACGACCATGTTCACCGAGTCTATAATGGGCGGATGCATATATGATATTGACATGCATGATTTGTGTTTCAAAAACAAGAATTTTGGTATTAAGTTATTGTACTCGTTTTACGTACTTCTTATTTCGGTTATAATCCTGTTTAATATACTCAATACATATTTCGTACTGACCCCCTTTCTTCGGGGGGGCGTTTCATGCCCGCGGTACGGACGCTCGTTTTGGTGATCTACTTAGGATATCTATTCACTGTATCTTGGAGTGCTCCCCTTGTTCGGAGCCTATATTTGCAACGGATCCTTTTTGTTGTATATATATGCTTTAGCCGGGGGTACGGCGGGGCCCAGTCCGTCATATGTTCTTGTTGTCACTCTTAGAGGTGCAGTGACATATGTGTGGGTTTGTATATAGTTGTTGTTTAGTTGTGTATATATGACTTATGTTTTGGGACGTTCCCATTCGTAGTGGCAGCCTTGTCGGCTTGCGTATGTATACATGTTTTGGGATACTGTATGTAGTGGCAGCCTTGTCGGCTTGGGGCATTCCCACATATTATGATAGCCTCGTCGGCTTATGTACGATGTTAACCGTTGGGAGTTGTAACTCCTCAGGAGACAGGTTGCTGTGATATATATATATATATATATATATATATATATATATATATATATATGACAGTTTTGAGACGACGTCTTGCCTTTTTATATAAGTTCTCATCATGCTAGTTATGCATGTTCGATTATAGCTAACATGTGTGTATACGAGTGTCCGGCTCGGGCACTAGTCGCGGCTACGGGGTTGGGTCGTGACGAAAGTGGTACCAGAGCAGTTCATCCTCGGAGTGTCTACAGACCGTGTCTAGTAGAGTCTTGTTTATTGGTGTGTTGTGCACCACATCTATAAACAGGAGGCTATAGGACATTTAGGATGTTATCTTTCTTTCATATCTAAGATCGTGCGATAGAGCCAAGCCATAGGAAATGTGATTCCTTATACTAACCTTTTGATTTCGGCGAGAAGAACGACATCGACGAGAAAGAGCGGCCGACGATATTGGAAGTTACAAAGCACGTAGGTAAGTAAAGGTACGAAAGGTATATATGTCGTAAGGTATTGAGGTGCGATTGAAATGTAAAGTTGAAGATTGAGAGGAAAGTAAACGGAAAGTGTAACGGGTGCGATTAGAGTTGACATACGAGGGTAAGTTCATCATTTTAAATGCAGTTGTTGATATTGGGAGCCCTGTGTGGCTGTGATCGAGAAAGAAGTTAATTGATGAATTGAGGATAATAATAATTAGGAGGTCGATATCGATATGGTAAGAAGAATTTGGAAAGGGCTTGCGGTACTAAGAGATAATTTAGAAAAGGCTGGCAAACCTTGATAGAGAGTTACACTAAGGCACTGATTGAATTGATAAGCAGGGATAAATTGTGACAAGTTTATAGTTAAAAGAAGTAATAGTGTGATTAAGACAAGAGTACAGAGGAAAAAGAATTGTGACGGATATGAATGTATTAATAAAACAGCTGTGAGATATTAAGGATAAGATCGACTAGGAAGGGTAAAAGTTAAGTACGCTTACTCCACCGAGTGTAATTAACCCATAGTAAGAATCGTGAATAAGGTTAAGAAGTATTACACTATGGGATTGAATACGAACAGGATATAATGTGAATATAATGAGGATCGTTATGAAAATAAGCAAAGTCTAGTAGGGGAGTGACTAAAAGATATGACGTGATCTATGTGACTAAAGTATAAAAGCGAGCTATAGGATGAATGAGAAAGACTTATCAAGTTCTGTATGGAAAGTTTAGAATGAAGGTTATATGATAACGAGATGATAGTGAGCACCAGAAAAGAAGGAGTTAACTGAAAGGAGGAAATAAGAAGAAAGCGAGATAACAGTGTAGCAGTAGGTCATGACATGTGTAGCCGAGGATACGAGTACTAAAAGTGATGGAACTGCGAAAAATCAAGTTACAGAAAGATGAGCAACGAGGTAGAATGAGCGCTAGAAAATGACTGGTATGATACGAATAAAGATGGATGAACAGAATACGTTTTGAGAATGAGAAAAAGGATTATGCAAAAGTAATGTGTCCCGAAGGATACAGAGGTAGCATAAGATTCCTCGTGTACAGAATAAAAGATAGACATAGACGGGAGAAATGATAAGGGGATTCTAAAGGAAGCACCCAAGATAGACATAATTAATTGAGTATAAGCATGGAACGAAAGAGAAATGTATAGTTAAGAACTTGAAGGTATAGTACAACGACGAGATTATAAAATAAGATTGTCATTTAAATAAACTTGATATGATTTTGAGTAAGTTAGAAGTCAGTACTGAGCACGCAATAAGGGAAAAAGGGCATAAGGCATAAAGGAGTACTGCGTGTACACGACTTCACCTCGGAAATAGTGGAATCTTTAAAGGACGAAGACGGTAAGATTGAGGAACAAATGATGTATTATAAATTTGTCAAAAGAAACAGATGATATAGGTTGGGATAAAGATGATGTTACAAGAGAACTTTGGACACTTATCATCAGAATATCGGTGCCACCTAAATGAGATTGGAACGACTACAAGTATTGACTGATTATTGATTGGAGTAAGTGGAATGTGGCCTTGGATGAGTTGCTACATTGGTTGCATTACTCGAGTACAGATTATCAGATGAAATTTTGCACTGTATATGGAAGGGATTCTCGTCGCTTCGTGATTTAGTCAAGGTTTCGTACGTGGATAGTCAAAGTTATAAATTTTAAAGAAAGACATGAATATGGTATAGTATGCCAAGTAAATTGGAAAAAAAAGGGGGGGGGGGGGGGGATCGATGAATTTGAGATTAGAATTAGAGACATGGAACAGAATATAAACAAATAATGGTATAAGTACACCCTTAAGGGGGAAGCGGGTGCGAGAAGTGCAAGTGTAAGATGGAGACAATTGACACTGCAATATATTTGATATGGGTGCTTAAACTTCAAATGAGGCCCTTAACCGAAACAAGTTAGTAAGATACGAAAAGTCGTGAATAAATGGATAGAAGTCAGGATGGTATTTGAGGCAGTGTCAAGAAGTTTTTGTAGAGACCTTGAATGACATGACATTAGAAAGTGGGTGCGTATAAAAAGAAAGAATACGACAAGCGAATGGTAACGAGTAACTTAAGAGATATTGTGAAGGATAGCAACGCTGTATAGGATTCAAGGCTAAGATATTGGCAATATAGTTGTTTCGCTAATGATACTGCGACCTACAAGTAGCAAAAGAAAGGAGATAGAAAATCTCCTATAGTAGGAAGTGAAAAAAATCAAAAGGTGAATAAAGGAAGGGAAAGGAGTAGGACAAGATAAGTTACGAGCGAATTTTAGAACGAAGGAGATAAAAATATATATATATATATATATATATATAGAATGAACCAGGAGAAGGAAAGACTATGTCTAAGATTAAATATACTTATACAGGTTGTACAAGAATAGTTATGCGGCCTATGAAAATTTGTATACTAAGAATGAGACCAAGTGAATACTTGATAAGAAGAGTAAAGATTTAGTAACAAAAATGCAGTTGTGATATTTTGGGTATATTACAGGAAGATGTAGAGAGGGTTTAAGCCAAATTACCGAGATAGAATTGCTACTGAGGGCAAATAATTGATTGTAAGACATGAGAGGAGAATGCAAGGTGAAGCATGAAGACTAGTGAAACGACGCTAAGGTATTTCTTGGGCTAATTTGAGCACCTTCGCATATTCTTGTAAAGATTGCAACACAATGTGTGACAGGAAAGTTAAGAGCAAAATTTGAGCAAAGGGGCAATAGAAAAGTTTGAATAAAAGATAAAGAAATGACACGAGATAATGTGCCTAGAGTGTTACAAGTTGGGTTAAGGGGAATTATAGAATGATTTAAGTGAGACGGTCGAACAAGTCAAGCATCGATGACAAGAACTTACATGTCAAATCAAAAAAATATGTCAGAATTATACCAGCTGATGATAGTGAAAGCACAGAGCGGCTATGTAAAGTTATTATATGAGGGGAACTTCATTGTTACTTGATAACTAACTCTAAGGATGGAGATTAAGAGCTAAAAAGCGAGTGACGCAGAGTCTTTTAAAGAAGTCGAAAGTAATGTATGAGGCTAAAGATTCCAGAATATGGACTTCATTACAAGCTTACCTCGCACTCCACGGAAATATGACTCTATACGGTTAATTGCAGATAGGCTGACAAAATCAGCCCATTTTCTCGATCGGACTACTTATTCAACGAGGACTATGCAAAGTTATATATTAAGGGGATAGTAAGACTTCACGGAGTTCCCACATCTATTATATCGACGGAGGTGCTCGGTTTATAGCTAACCACGGAGATCATTCCGGGAAGGATTGGGGACACGTGAGTCTTAGCACAAAGATTTCGGCCTCGGACGACGGACGAGCCGAGCATACTATTCAGACACTAGAAGATATGTTGTGGGCCTGTGTTATTGATTTCAGAGGTAGCTGGGATGACCATCTGCCACTTATTGAGTTTGCTTATAATAATAGCTACTATTCTAGCATCCAGATAGCACCGTATGAGGCTCTGTATGGCAGAAAGTGCAGGTCACCTATTGGCTGGTTTGATAATTAGCCCAGATATGATTCAGCAAGCAGTTGATAAAGTAAAGCTTATTCAGGAAAGGTTATTGGCAGCCCAGAGTCGACAGAAGTCATATGCAGATAATCGACGTCGACACTTAGAGTTCCAGATTGGCGATTGGGTATTTTTGAAGGTGTCACCCATGAAAGGTGTAATGAGATTTGGCAAGAAGGGGAAGCTTAGCCCGAGGTATATTGGGCCTCATCAGATTGTCCGTAAGGTAGGCAAGGTTGCCTATGAATTAGACCTGTCATCTGATTTGGAAGCAGTACACCTAGTGTTTCATGTGTCTATACTTCGTAAATGCATTAGTGACCCTTCCAGGATATTCCCTGTGGATGATATCCAAGTGATAGAGGAGTTATCGTATGAGGAGAACCCTATAGCTATACTGGATCGTCAAGTGAGAAGATTGCGTACTAAATACGTGGCTTCCGTTAAATTATTGTGGCGAAATAATAACAGGGAGGAGATGACTTGGGAAATGTTCTAAAGTGAAGGATAAGTATCCTTACCTGTTCCCTATGCCTACAGGTAATTTAAATCCCTCATTTGATTATATTGATTGGTGGTTGACACTAGATGTCCTCGCAATAAAAGAAACTTCCTCGAAACCTTTGTAAGACCTTATAAGGCTAGTTCAACATTCGAGGATGAATGTTCTAAAGGGGGGAAGGATGTTATGCCCCATATTTTTATACGATGGATTATTCGTAAGCTAATCGACACAAATCCAAGGATAAGATTATTTTTGGATATGAGACAAGGACTTTTAATCCCCGATATTAATATGGCACGACTTGTTTGCAATTTCCATTAGTGTAGAAATATTAATGGAGATTAGGGATTAATTAACCATGATTAAATTATTAAGTGGGGATTAGTGATTAATTATGATTAATTAGCCTAATTAGACCACTAAGTGGGCCCCACAACATATGGATGAATATGATTGGTTAATGGAGGATAATGGGACACATGTCAAGGGTTGGACATGTGTCACCACTATGGAGGTCATATAGAAATAGAAAAGATGACTAGCCAATTCATTTTTCATCCACAAAATGGAATTCAAGGGAGAGGAACTCAGCCATGGCAGCTCACGGCCATGGCTGATCTTGAGAAAAAAAAATGATGATTTCCATGGTAAATCAAGTCCTAAAGTGTTCTACATAATTATCTTCAAGTTTCAATTGAAGGAGAAACCACAAACATGCCATGAAAGCTTTTGTAGGCTCTCGGCCATGGCTGATTTTGGCAAGCTTCCAACCTTGATCCAATTTGCCTTTTCCAATATGTGAGATGTGGGGATGAAGCTCCGAAGCAGGAGCTAGCCTTCAAAGGCGGGCGGAACTTTACTCTTTTTTAGGAGGTTCTAAGCCATCTCTGACGATTAATCAACAATTCGAAGTGCTTTTCTTGCGTATTCTTGATAAACCAACGTTTATATATAGATGTAGGAGGATCTGTTTGGGAAGTAAGAAGCCCCTTTGACATCTCTTCATCTGCAAATAATTCTCGATGTGAAAACACAGAGCTAGGGGATTGATTTTTTTCAAGGTGTTCTAGCTGAATTGGAAGGACAATTGTGGTGTGAAAGTGTTCATTAAAGCAACAAGAACAAGTGTTATTTCAAATTGCAATTCTAGCCGTTGAAGGGTCAAGTGTTAAGGTAAGAATTGATCACTTCCTATATGTGTTTTAGGGTGAGTTTGGATGCGTTGTGAACATATATAAACGTGAATTGGATGTGTAAAAAAAATGTGTATGTTGATATTGGAAATCCGAATCGCTTCGAAACTTTCCTAAATAACTTTATGGAGCCCAATGGTTAAAATTTACGTCATACACCAATTGACCGAGGTGGGCCCACTGTTACTCGATTTTACCCTTTTGTGTTTATGACTTGTCTTCGAGCGGCTTTAAAAAGAAAACGTTTTAACTACTCCTCTATTTATTACTTAAAAACTATTTTGAATATTAGTTAAGTTCGAGATGTGTTGACGTACGTATCACGAATCCACGAATGTTACTACATTAGACATAACCTTCGTGATGTCCGAAAGGTACGTACTATGACTCCGTCCAATTTCATTGATTTGATTTGTCGGTTGATATTCGCACTCATCGAGTCTACGGATATATATATGTTATTTTTATTGCATTAGTTTCTCACTACTCCACTCGTGGATGCCTCAATGTTTCCCACACTGAGCCCGGGCCAGGATATGTTCTCAAGCGTATTCCTCTGCATTGTTCGCCGCGCCCCGGTGTGAGGGGGCAGGTATATACGTGCATGGGTTACGGTGTATGTTGTGCCATGTACGCTTTGCGTTATGATATGATCGATATGGCCATTTGGTATGTATGATTTGTTTCGGAGATATTCCTACTCGAAGTATGATGTGTTTTGGCGCGCGGAGGCAGGGCGCCTGTTTCCGTTCACCGAGTCCCATAGCGGGGCCGAACTTTTTGCATATGTTTTCTCGCGTGCGTTACTTATGATTTACGATACGCATTTTTGATTATCTATGCATCTCGTTATCGTTTTCGCACATTCTGTTCTGATTTTAGCTTTGTTCATTACAGTCTCTGCTTTACATATTCAGTACATTTCTAAAATGTCTTGACCCCCGCTGTTCTGGCCGCGTTTCGTGCCACGCGAGTACGGAGACGTTGATTTCTTTGATCCGTTCGCCTAGGTTATGCAGCTTTCGGTGTTTCAAGTGCTCCTTTGTCCGAGCCGGTGTTTTGGTATAGACTTTTCTATTTCATATGTACGTATTTATTAGATGCAGCCCTGGCCACTGTCCCGTCATTGGATTACGTTATGGTTACGTAGAGGTCGTAGACATGTGATGTGGGTTCGTATATGTTTCGTGAGATTTGCGTACGTTTAGAGTTTATCTATGTTTTATGACGGCCTTATCGGCCTTCGTGCGGCATGCCCACTGTCCTTACCGTTAAATTATTATTTCTGCTTATTTGTAATATTTTGCTAATTTAGGTTAAGGTACGTATGAGTGTCCAACTAGGGCACGTGTCGCGGCCTACGGAGTTGGGTCGTGACAAAAGTGGTATCAGAGCGGTTAGGTCCTCGGAATGTCTACAGACCGTGTCCAGTAGAAGTCTGTTTGTGGTGTGAAGCGCGCCACATTTATAAACGGAGGCTACGGCATTTAGGAATTGTTGACCTTCTTTCTCGTCTTAGATCGTGCGATAGAGCCGAGTCATAGGAAATAAAATTCCTTGCGTGAGTTTTGCATACGGCGGAAAATGGTAAGTGGTGACGGGAAAGGTTACACGGAGTAAGTTCGAATATACTTGTTCTCATGCAAGAAACGATCTGAATGACTAGCGTAGGATACGAAGCTATATATTCTATGCGGTATTATGGGTATGTGCGGCGTACAGATTTCGAGTAATAAGAATTTGCAAAGGTGACTACCGAAGCTTAAGAAGGGTAAAATAGTAATTGCACAAGAAAGGACGTGTTGTGAACATGTCTTGGGATCTGTAAGGCCTCGATTAGCCTCATATTATGTAATAAAGGTCGTGTGTGGAAATGGACGTGATTATATCGGCATTAAGGGACTAGAATCCATCGAAGCTGTGAAGTTAAGCGTGCTCAGGAGGGGAGCAATTTTAGGATGGGTGACCCCCCTGGGAAGTAATTGAAAAATTTTGCAAACTTGGAATTTAAGGGGATAAATGAAATTTAGATAGACCCTAAGAAAAACTATAGTACGCAGGATGAATTATGACAAACTCAGCTTAAGGAAATGATAGTAGGGTTGCGATAAGAATACGGACGGAAAAGAGTCGTGAAAGCAATATGAATGTGGGGGCAAGACCGTAGGGGAAGGATAAAGCGAAATCCCACAATTGTAGGTATAAGAAATAAATGGGAATTTGTGTGTACCCATATGAAAAGTGTATGATTTTTCGGCTAGCATTATTGTCAAGCCGCGTCTAGGGCGAAGCAAACGATGTGGGTGCAAGGGGAAAGTACAAGATCACTTGGGATTTAGAGCAAATTTGGAAAATGGGCGAGATTTTTTTAAAGAGGACATTAATGAATGTGCATGTATGTGTAGGACTTTTTCCCTTTGTGATTACGTTGATCGAAAGGTGAGCCAAAATACAAATATTGCAACTAACCGGAAGGCATACGAACGAAATGTAGGGATGAAGTGAAGGGTGAGAACAAATGTTACCAATTGAGGCGAAATGATTGCGTTACAAACACCGATCTAAGAGTTCTAGCATGTACGATATTTGAAAAACAGCGAGAGTAAAGATATTGAGAGTAAGGAAATTGGAGTATTGAAAGGAATTAAGGATAAGAAATATGACTAAGTAAAGCTCTTCGAGAGCGGCATAAAGCAGGTAGGAAATTCGTGTGTAAGAATGAGAAAAACAAGTCGGGTGATAAGCGAGGAAAAACGCGACAAGGAAATTTCTATAGGTCTCTAAAGTAGTAGTAAAAGTATGCCTAACAAAACATGCGCGATTCCGTACGCCAAATTTACGGCGCTCACGCACTTACCGATGATCTTTACATACTATACCCCGCCTACATCCGACGTTAATTATGTTTATGTCTATACCTGCAATACGTCCGACTCGACCCTAGGACCTCCGATACATCTCGTACGATTGACTCCGATCACAGTTCAACATACGTCCGTACGTCCGACCTCGACTATGAATACATCGCGGTATACGTGCCGGTGACGCCTAATTACGATTATGGGATTGCTCAATATGCTTATGTACGTACGCCCCAATTTTGAATGCGCTTAAGATAATCATCGGAGTATGATTACGCCATTGTACTTTCATGCTTAACGATTCCGGATATGGCTCCGTCCGACGTCCGTTTGATCTTCATTGACGCTTGGTCTCATTTAGTTCGTCGTATATCCGATTTAAGACCCCGAACAGCCATAGTAAAGAGATATCGAAGTATGACGAGTCAAGTTGAAAGATGAGGCCCTTATAAGTGCTTTCATTAAGCTCAAGTATGTGTTTGGAAGAAAGGAGACCTCCCCGAAGTATTAAGAGGCCCCATGAGGTCAGTTGAACATTCGAGGACGAATGTTCTAAAGGGGGGGAGAATGTTATATACCTGTATTTTGTATGTATTAAGGAAAAATTGAATATGATTCGGAATGGTAGGAATTAAGGTTCTAATTGGATTCAACTTAGTGTGCATGGGATGTTTAAGGAAATATTGACGTGGAAATATTAAGGAAGGTTAAGGACATTGTAATGTATTGATTTTGTTTGGTTCATAAGTTGGCTATGGAAAATGTAGATGTGGAAATATCGGAAAGGACTAAGGGCAAATTAGGGAATGTCGGAAAATGGTTTCATGAATTACCAACCATATGGACTAAGAAAATTGGGCTTGGAAAATTAAAAAAAAAAAAAAGAGGCCAAGTCCAACCAAAGGGGGTAGCTTTAGAGTATGGCCTTGTTTTGCAATTTTAATGAGTTGGTCATGTGATGGAGCATAGGTTGACCAACAAATTAATATAAGGGGCATGAGAGTTCAACAAATTTCAAGAAAATTAAAACAAGGAGAAAAACAAGAACAAGGATAGAACAAAGACAAGCCATTCGGCCAAGTCCATGATTTTTGCCTCCTTAAATCTTTTCCCAAAAATTATTTTCTTGTGGAATTCCTACTAATTCAAGGTCCCTTAACAACTTGGTGCAAATTGTTTTGGAAGGAAGAACATGATTATTTCTTCAAGTTGGCAACTTGGTGAAGTAAAGAAAATTGTGGAAAAAAGGTAAGAATTCATCCCTTCTAATTATGTTTTGAAGGTTTGTTTGTGTTGTAGTATGTGTAAATGGGTAACATATAGAAGTATGGAAGTTCGCATAGGCGGAAATGCATGAAGGCATGTGGCCGAATATATGTAATTTTGTGTAGTTAGGATGGGTTGAATTTTATGTTGTATTATAGTTGCGGTTAATGTTCTTCAAGACTTTGAAGCTCGAATGAAATTGAATGAAGTTAAAAGTTGTATATTTTGTATAGCTTGATATATATTGTAGAAGTGATATGAAAAGCTTCCGAATGGCATTGTAAGATTCTAGTTAGTAATGAATGTGAATATGATGGTATTGATTTGGACGTGTGAACATCGGAATGGAAGTTATTGTATTATGTTGGAAAATGGGCTAGTTGTATATATTGTGTTTTGTTGTGATTGTTGATGTTGTTGTTGGGTTGTTGTTGATTGTTTTGAGCCGAGTTTAATTCTCGGGTGTCGTATTTATAGGGGAATCTTTACGCCGAAATTTACGTAGACAAATACTAAACCAAAGTTGGAATTTTCAAGCCTCATGAATAGTAAGCGGTAAGACCATTTTGCGTGATTTTGAATAGTTAAACATGATCGGACACCTGGCAAGCGTAAAAGGCAAGAAAGGCCATGTAAAGCTTACCTATTCTTTATTTGGCACGTCATCCTATTTTCATGCAAAACGGAACCTCGGGGATAATATCCATAACTACCGAAGGATGAATTTTATTTTGAATACTATTCTTCTTGTAATTGAATCATAAAGCTTGCTTTTGGATATAAAATGCTTCAACCTTCGTATCTTTGCAAATGAATCCGAACGCTTAGAAACTTTCCTAAATAACTTTATGGAGCCCAATGGTTAAAATTTACGTCCTCTTTTCTCCTCTCTTTGGCCCTTGGCCCACTATTTCGATTTTTTTTTTTGTGTTTATTTTCTTGTCTTCTAAGGCTAAGGATCAATTTAAAAATTAAACGCTTTAACTTACTCTCATGGGTTATTACTTAAAAACTATTTTGAATATTCCGTTAAGTTCGAGATGTTTTAGCCCAATTCTTCGAATCCGAATGTTCTCATAATTCGACATAACCTTCCTGATGTCCGAAAGGTTGCGTACTATGACTCACGTCCGATTTCATTGATTTGATTTGTCGGTTGATGCATATCGAGTCTACTAGATATATATATGTTATTTTTATTGCATTATTTTTTCTCACTACTCCACTCGTGGATGCCTCTAATGTTTCCCACCGAGCCCCGGGCCGGGATATGTTCTCAAGCGAATGTTTATTGTTCGTGGCGCCCGTGTGATATTCGGGGAGTATATACGTGTATGGGTTACGGTGTATGTTGTGCCATGCACGCTTTGTAAGTCTATGATGCGATATAGCCATTTGGTATGTATGATTTGTTTCAGATATTCCCTACTACGAAGTATGATGTGTTTTGCCAAACGGAGGCAGGCGCCTCGTTGTTCCACCGAGTCCCATGGTCGGGGGCTTTTGCATATGTTTTGCGTCCATTACTTATGATTTACGATACGCATTTTTGATTATCTATGCATCTCTAGTTCTCTTTTCGCACATTACTCGTTCGATTTTAGCTTTGTTCATTACGATCTACTACTAGTATTGTGCCTTTCTCGTACTACCTTTCTTCGACGTTATCTAGGGTGAATTGCCAGTCTTAACAATTTTGATTTTGACCGATCCGTTCGCCTAGGTTTCTCTTCTAAAGTACTCCTTTTAACTCACCCATAATTTGTATAGACTTTTCTATTTCATATGTACGTATTTATTAAGGTACGAAGGGGCCATTTCCAAATTCCCGTCATTGGATTACGTTTGGTTACGGTGTAGATAGTACAATCCACCTCGCATTTTGTGCGTATTCGGAAAAATCGGAAATGAGTTCGGAATGGTAGGAATTGAGGTTCCAGCTGGATCTTACTTAATGTGCATGCAATGTGTAAGGAAATATTGACGTGGAATATTAAGGAAGGTTAAGGACATTGAAATGTATTGATTTTGTTTGGTTCATAAGTTGGCTATGGAAAATGTAGACGTGGAAATATCGGAAAAGACTAAGGGCAAAATTGGAATGTCGGAAAATGGTTTCATGAATCACCACAATATGGGCTAAGGAAATTGGGAAAAAAAAAATAAGGAAGAAATGGAAAAAACAACCCATGAAGGCCGGAAATGATTTGGAATGGTAGGAATTAAGGTTCCAATGGGATGAGAGTGCATGATGTTTTGGAAAATGTAGACATATTGGAAAAGTCAAGGGCAAAATTGTGTTGGAAAATGGTTTCATGAATTGCCAAAAATGAAATGGGGCTAAGGATTTTGGGCTTGAAAATTTCTAGAAAAAAATTCAAGACCCATTGGCCGGCCATGAACTAAAGAGGGACAAAAATTTAATCAAGAGAGAAACTAAGATAAAAAGAGAAGGTCCATTAATTTTCTAGAGAATTCAAGACAAAGTGAGAAGGAGAAAACAAGAACACAAGAAAAAGAAGAAGAAGGAGAATTTCATAGCCCACCCCTCAAAAATCTTGTTCCAAAAATTGTTTTCTTGCTATATTCCTACTAATTCAAGGTCCCTCTACAACGTGGTGCAATTATTTCGGAAGATAACCCGTTGGTTTTGTCGTTTGGATGAATTGGTGAAGTGAAGAAACTTGAAGAAAAAGGTAAGAATTCATCTTTTCTAATTATGTTTTGAAGGTTTGTTTGTGTTGTGGAATATGGAAATGAGTAGAATAGATAATAATATGGAAGTTTGCATGGTGGAAATGCATGGGTGCATGTGGCCGAATGTTGTAGTATAGTTATGTTGAATTTTGTGTTGTATTTTAGTTGTGGTTATTGTGGAGTTTGTATTAGAAATGAAAGTTGAATAAAATGGGATGGAATTGGAATTTTGCCTCTTGGCCGTGTGGTGTGTGGCAATGGAATAGTAATGGATTTATTTTGTTTAATATGTTGATTGTGTTGTGGTGATTATTATGATGTAAATGAAGCAATTATGGGTTGAGTTGGTATGAAAACGGAATGTAGAAATTTATGTCGTATTTGTATGATTTTATGACATTATGGAAATTGAGATATTAAAGTGTGAATTATGATGATTGTTGATGAACTTGGAGGATAGGAATATGCTATGAATATCTATGTTAAAGATTGGAAGATGTGGATAAATTATGACTTTGGTGGAAAGTCTTTTGTACAATTTGTGTATATATGGTAGAAATGATATGAAATGCTTCCGAATGGTATTGTAATGACTTTAGTTAGTAATGAATGTGAATATGATGGCATTGATTTGGACGTATGGAGTCGGAATGGAAGTTATTGTACTATGCCGGAAAGTGGGCTAGTTGTGTTATATTATGTTTTGTTATGATTGTTGATGTTGTTGTTGGGGTTGTTGTTTGTTGTTTTGAGCCGAGTTGAATCTCGGGGGTGTCATGTTTATAGGGGAAGTCTTTGCCGAAATTTCGGTAGCCAAATAAAACAAAGATTGAAATGTTAGTTTGCATGAATAGTAATCGGTAAAGATGACCATTTGCGGATTTCGACGAAATGGGATTGGAGTTTCGACAAGCGTAACAAGCGCAAAAGGTATGTAAAGTTTGCCTATTTCTTCTCTTGGCACGTCTTAGGGTATTAGGCTCGACTTTGGTCCTCGGGGATATTCCTACTTCTGGAATCAAAATTTTCCCTTTTTCCTTCGAAGATTGAACCCAACTAGATCATGAATAGCTAGAATGGTCTTAGACGTATAAAACCTGTCCAAATTCAATCCGACTACTCTAAAACATTTATTAATGATATTATGAGGTTCGATATGTATGTTTTATGTTCGCCACCTCGTTTGACCGAGGTGAGCCCACTATTTCCGACTTTATTCTTTTGTAAATACGATTCGTTTTCGAGCGGCTTTCAAGAAATGTTTTGATTACTAAACAAAAATCGTTTTAAACATTCTATCAAGCCCTATGAAATGTTTTGATATGTACTTCGACTGCGAAAGTTCTGTTGAGATAATCCGCCGTGATGTCCGAAAGGTACGTATTATGATTCAGTCCGATTTCATTGATTTGATTCGTTATTCGATATTCGTTATTCGATATGCTTCATTGAGTCTCTGGATATTTTCATTGCATTAGTTTCTCACTACTCCACTCGTGGATGCCTCAATGTTTCCCACACTGAGCCCGGGCCAGGATATGTTCTCAAGCGTATGTCTCTGCATTGTTCGCCGCGCCCCGTGTGAGGGGCGGTATATACGTACATGGGTTGTGGTGTATGATGTGCCATGTACGCTTATTCGATATACGATTATGTGATCGATGTGGCCACTTGGTATGTTATGATTTGTTTCGGAGATATTCCCTACTACGAAGTATCTTGTGTTTTGGCGCGGGACGAAGGAGAGCGCCTCGTTGCAATTCACCGAGTCCCATAGCGGGGCCGGTTTTGCATATGTTTTACGTATGCATTACTTATGATTTTCGGTATGCACTTTTGATTCCCTATGTATCTTATGCTTCCTCCGCACATTACGTTCGATTTTGATTTTATTTATTACGTTCTCTCGCTTTACATATTCGGTACATTTTTCGTGCGACCCCCTTTCTTCGAAATTGCGTTTCGTGCCGCGCGGTACGACACGATTGATTTGTGGATCCGTTGCTTAGGTTATCTACTCGGTTTTCGAGTGCTCCTTTGTCCGGAGCCCGTATTTTGGTATAATATTTTTTGTGCATATGTACGTATTTGTTTTTGGGTACGGCGGGGCCCCGTCCCGTCATATGATTATGTTTTGTTCGTAGAGGTACGTAGACATGTAGTGTGGGTTCTGTATATGCTCGTGAGTGTTGCGTACGATTATGGCTTATCTATGTTTTGTGACGGCCTTATCGGCCTTCGTGCGTCATGCCCACTGGACTCTGTTAAATTATTATTTCTGCTTATTTGTAATATTTTGCTAATTTAGGTTAAGGTACGTATGAGTGCCCAACTAGGGCACGTGTCGCGGCCTACGGAGTTGGGTCGTGACAAAAGTGGTATCAGAGCGGTTAGGTCCTCGGAATGTCTACAGACCGTGTCTAGTAGAGTCCCGTTTATGGTGTGAAGCGCGCCACATTTATAAACAGGAGGCTACGGCATCTAGGAATTGTTGACCTTCTTTCTGTCTTAGATCGTGCGATAGAGCCAAGTCATAGGAAATAAAATTCCTTGCGCGAGCTTTACATACGGCGGAAAATGGCAAGTGGTGACGGGAAAGGTCACACAGGTAAGTTCGAATATATTTGTTCCGTTACCTGAAACGAGAAGATCCGAATGGCTAGAGTGGGATACGAAGCTCGTATATTTTGTACGGTATTATGGGTATTTGCGGCGTACGGGGTTTTGAGTAATAAGAATTTGTGCAAGGTGACTACCGAAGGTCAAGAAGGGTAAAATAGTAATTGTACAAGAAAGGACGTGTTGTGAATATGCCTCGGGATCCGTAAGGCCTCGATTAGCCTCGCATTATGTAATAAAGGTCGTGTGTGTGGAAATGGACGTGATTATACCGACATTAAGGGACTAGAATCCGCCGAAGTTGCGAAGTTAAGCGTGCTCAGGGGAGGAGCAATTTTAGGATGGGTGACCCCCTGGGAAGTAAGTGAAAAATTTTACAAACTTGGAATTTAAGGGGATAAATGGAAATTTGGGGTAACCTAAAGGAAACAGGAGTCTGTGAAGCGGATAGCACCCTTACAGAAGTCGCGCAGACCGGAGCGGATTAATGAGGAAAAAGGAAGAAAGCGCAATATCGCTTGGAAATCAAGGTAAATTTAAGTAGCGATTGGAAATGTTTATAAGTAGAATGATAATGAGTGTGTGTATATATGTATGTGTATGACTTTTCCCTGGTGATTATGTTGGTCGAAAGGCGAGTCCTAACGACAAAAGGTTGCCACTAACGGAAGGCATTACGAAACGGAACATAAGGGGTGAAGAGAAAGAAAGTACAGTATAGCCTCGGGATTTGTATAGGCTTGAACAACGTTGGAATTATTTTGTGGGATAGTCGATAATAATCATATAGGTGTGTGAATGCGTACGATATTCACGCATGCAATTGTATCGGTAGGTAAGTAATTCCCGACCACCGGTGCTACGGTGTGGGAAGCCGGCAATCGGACAAAGACATCGAAGTTCGAGTAACAAGGAAAGATATGGTACGAGGTGTTGTAAGATAAGTTGCTACTCTTTTCACTATGGATTAAGGTTGGGAATTGAAGTATTGGAAGGAATTAAGGATAAGAAATATGATCAAGTAAAAACCTTTGGAGGAGCCGATAAGCGAAGTAGGAAACCATTATGTAAGAATGAGAGAAGCAAGTTTGCAATCAAGCGAGAAGTAAAACAAGACAAGGAAATTTCCGTAGGTCTCTAAAGTAGTAGTAAAAGTAGCCTGACCTTGATCGCGATTCCGTATGCTATATTTCTGCGCCCCTGACTTCGAAGAAACTCTGTCCATTATACCCGGTACTTGGCGAATCTAATTATGTTTCTATCCGATATACCTCTATATTCGACTCTGACTGTAAACCCATCTGATACATCTCTGTACGATTGACTCCGATCATGAATTTGTCCGACATACGTCGTCACGTCCGACCCCGACTACGAATACGTCCGGTAAATGTGCTGTGCGCCCGACTCCGATTATGGGTCCGTTCGATACGCTTCGTACGTCCGGCTCCGAATTTGAGTCCGTCGCCCGATTCATCGGAGTAAGATTACGTCTTGTACGTGCTTCGATTCGGATATGACTCCGTCCGACGTCCGTTTGATTTTCGATCGACAAAGATTCGGTTCACCGTATACCCGATTAAGACCCCAAACCGCCCTAGTAAAGAGATGTCGAAGAATGAACGAAGAAGAAGTGGAAAGATGAAGGCCCTTATAAGTGCTTTGATCAAGCTTAAGTATGTGTGCGGAAAGATAGAAACCTCCCCGAAGTGCTATGAAGCCCCATAAGGTCGGTTGAACATTCGAGGACGAATGTTCTAAAGAGAGGGAGAATGTTACACCTCGCATTTTGAGCGTATTCGGAAAAATTGGAAATGATTTGGAATGGTAGGAATTAAGGTTCCAAATGGGATTCTACTTAGAGTGCATTTTGTTTGGATGTTTTGGAAAATGTAGACGTGGAAATATTGGAAAAGACAAAGGGCAAAATTGGAATGTCGGAAAATGGTTTCATGAATCACCAAATGTGGGCTAAGGAAATTGGGCTTGAAAATTTCAAAAAAAAAAGTAAGCCAAGCCCAACCCATGAAGGGTGGCCGGCCATGCCAACAAAGAGGGACAAAAATTTAATCAAGTCATGTGACATGGTCACATGACAAGCTAAGTATAAAAAGGAGTAAGGTCCATTAATTTTCTAGAAATTCAAGACAAAGTGAGAAGGAGAAAAACAAGAACAAAGAAAAAAAGAAGAAGGAGAATTCGGCCATAGCTTCAATTCAATCACCTCTCAAAAATCTTTGTCCCAAAATTGTTTTCTTGCTATATTCCTACTAATTCAAGGTCCCTCTACAACGTGGTGCAATTATTTGGAAGATAACCTTGGTTTTGTCGATTGGAACAACTTGGTGAAGTGAAGAAACTTGAAGAAAAAGGTAAGAATTCATCCTTTCTAATTATGTTTTGAAGGTTTGTTTGTGTTGTAGTATGTGTAGATGAGTAGAATATGTAATAATATGGAAGTTTGCATGGTGGAAATGCATGGGTGCATGTGGCCGAATGTTGTAGTATAGTTATGTTGAATTTTGTGTTGTATTTTGGTTGTGGTTATTGTGGAGTTTGTATTAGAAATGAAAGTTGAATAAAATGGGATGGAATTGGAATTTTGCCTCTTGGCCGTGTGGTGTGTGGCAATGGAATAGTAATGGATTTATTTTGTTTAATATGTTGATTGTGTTGTGGTGATTATTATGATGTAAATGAAGCAATTATGGGTTGAGTTGGTATGAAAACGGAATGTAGAAATTTATGTCGTATTTGTATGATTTTATGACATTATGGAAATTGAGATATTAAAGTGTGAATTATGATGATTGTTGATGAACTTGGAGGATAGGAATATGTTATGAATATCTATGTTAAAGATTGGAAGATTTGGATAAATTATGACTTTGGTGGAAAGTCTTTTGTACAATTTGTGTATGTATGGTAGAAATGATATGAAATGCTTCCGAATGGTATTGTAATGACTTTAGTTAGTAATGAATGTGAATATGATGGCATTGATTTGGACGTGTGGAGTCGGAATGGAAGTTACGGTATTATGTTGGAAAGTTGGCTAGTTATGTCATGTTGTGTTTTGTTATGATTGTTGATGTTGTTGTTGGGTTGTTGTTTGTTGTTTTGAGCCGAGTTGAATCTCGGGGATGTCATGTTTATAGGGGAAGTCTTTGCCGAAATTTCGGTAGCCAAATAGAAGCCAAAGATTGAAATGTTAGTTTGCATGAATAGTAACTGGTAAAGATGACCATTTGCAGATTTCTGACGAAATGGGATTGGAGTTTCGACAAGCGTAACAAGCGCAAAAGGTATGTAAAGTTTGCCTATTTCTTCTCTTGGCACGTCTTAGGGTATTAGGCTCGACTTTGGTCCTTGGGGATATTCCTATTTCCTGGAATCTACGTTTGAATTTTCCCTTTTTCCTTCGATGTAAGATTGAACCCAACTAGATCATGAATAGCTAGAATGGTCTTAGACGTATAAACCTGTCCAAATTCAATCCGACTACTCTAAAACATTTATTAATGATATTATGAGGTTCGATATGTATGTTTTATGTTCGCCACCTCGTTTGACCGAGGTGAGCCCACTATTTCCGACTTTATTCTTTTGTAAATACGATTCGTTTTCGAGCGGCTTTCAAGAAATGTTTTGATTACTAAACAAAAATCGTTTTAAACTATCAAGCCCTATGAAATGTTTTGATATGTACTTCGACTGCGAAAGTTCTGTTGAGATAATCCGCCGTGATGTCCGAAAGGTACGTATTATGATTCAGTCCGATTTCATTGATTTGATTCGTTATTCGATATTCGTTATTCGATATGCTTCATTGAGTCTCTGGATATTTTATTGCATTAGTTTCTCACTACTCCACTCGTGGATGCCTCAATGTTTCCCACACTGAGCCGGGCCGGGATATGTTCTCAAGCGTATGTCTGCATTGTTCGCCGCGCCCGGTGTGAGGGCGGTATATACGTACATGGGTTGTGGTGTATGATGTGCCATGTACGCTTATTCGATATCTGATTATGTGATCTGATGTGGCCACTTGGTATGTTATGATTTGTTTCGGAGATATTCCCTACTCTGAAGTATGCTGTGTTTTGGCGCGGGACAGAAGGGAGCGCCTCTGTTCTGTTCACCGAGTCCCATAGCGGGGCCGGTTTTGCATATGTTTTCTGCATGCATTACTTATGATTTTCTGGTATGCACTTTTGATTCCCTATGTATCTTATGCTTCCTCCGCACATTCTGTTCTGATTTTGATTTTATTTATTACGTTCTCTGCTTTACATATTCAGTACATTTTTCGTACTGACCCCTTTCTTCGGGGGCTGCGTTTCGTGCCGCGCAGGTACAGACGACTGATTTGTGGATCCGTTGCTTAGGTTATCTGCTCAGCTGTTGGAGTGCTCCTTTGTCCGGAGCCCGTATTTTGGTATAATATTTTTCTGCTGCATATGTACGTATTTGTTCTGGGTACGGCGGGGCCCTGTCCCGTCATATGATTATGTTTTGTTCTGTAGAGGTCTGTAGACATGTGGTGTGGGTTCTGTATATGCTCGTGAGTGTTGCGTACGATTATGGTTATCTATGTTTTGTGACGGCCTTATCGGCCTTCGTGCGTCATGCCCACTGGACTCTGTTAAATTATTATTTCTGCTTATTTGTAATATTCCGCTAATTTAGGTTAAGGTACGTACGAGTGCCCAACTAGGGCACGTGTCGCGGCCTACGGAGTTGGGTCTATATATATATGTATACTTGTGACAACTTTGGGGCGACGTTTCACTTTTTCGTCGTATGTACGTAATCCGGTTATGCTAGCTATGGTCCGACGTCCGATCTTTGTATATGTATAAGTCGTTTGTATCTTTTTTTGTTAATGGGTGTGTACGGGTGCCCAACTCGGGCACTAGTTGCGGCTTACGGGGTTGGGTCGTGACAGAAGTGGTATCAGAGCAGTTCGTCCTCGGATTGTCTACAGACCGTGTCCGGCAGAGTCTTGTTTATGGTGTGAAGCCGGCCACACTTATAAATTGGAAGCTGCGGGGCATTTAGGAATCAGTGACCCTTTTTCTATCTTAGATCGTGTGATAGAGCCAAGTCATAGGAAATGAGATTCCTCGTACTAACTTTTGATTTCAGCGGAAGGACGACATCGACAGAAGAAGGTGATTGACGATGTTGGAAGTTACAAAGCGCGCAGGTAAGTAAAGGCAAGAAAGATATATGTCAGGTAAGGTATTGAGGTACGATTGAAATGTAAAGTCAAAAATTGGAAGGAAAAAAAATGGACAGGAAAAGGTAACAGGTGGAGTTCGAGTTGGACATACGAGGTAAGTCCATCATTTTTATATTGTTGTTAATATTGAGAGCCCTGTGTGGCTGCGATATGATATGATAGGTATATATATGTTGGCCCTATGAGGCATTGTTGGTATTTCCTGCATGCAGGTTTTGAGATAGTAAGAAATATAGAGGAAACTCTGCCGAAATTTTTCCAGAAATAAACAGAGAATAAGATAGGGGTTTGTGGTATGCCTTAAAAGGTCGTGTCAATAGTAAGGATAGGATTTGACTAAGGTGCAAGTACGGTTGACCTTGAGAAATAAATTAACAGCTGGATTGATGGTAATAGTAATTAGGAGGTCGATATCGATATGGTAAAAGAATTTGAAAAGGGCTTGTGATATTAAAAGATGACTCAGAAGAGGTTGGCAAATCTTGATAGAGTGTTATATTAAGGTACCAACGGAATTGATAAGCAGGGATAAATTATGACGGGTTTATAATTAGAAAAAAAAAATAGTATGATTGAGACAAGAGTACAGAGGAAAAAGAATTGTGATGGATATGAATGTATCGATAGGACAACTTGTGAGATATTAAGGATAAGATTGACCAGAAAGGGCAAAAAGTTAAGGAATGTGCCGCTATAAGATTGATCACGAACAGGATATTACGTGAATATAATAAGGATTGTTATGAAAATGAGCAAAGCCTAAGAGAGGAAGTGACTAAAAGATATGACGTGATCTAGGCGACTAAAGTATAACGGCGAGCTATTGAGAAAAAAGAGGGAGTTCATGAAGTCCTTCTATGGGGAAAGTTCAGGATAGAGATTATGAGAAAGCGGAAATGATAGCGAGCACGAAAAAAAAAGAAGGGGTTAATTGGAAAAAGGGGATGAAAAGAAAGGGAGCGAGACAACAGTGCGGTAATAGATGATGACATGTGTAGCCGAGAACACGAGTAATATCAGTGACGGAACGGTGAAAGACCAAACTATAGAAAGATGAGCAACGAGGTAGAATGAGTGCTAGGAAATGACTAGTATGATAAGAACAAATAGGGATGAACGAATATGATTTGAAAACGAGAAAGGGATTGTGTAGGAGTAGTATTTTCCGAAGGACATAGAGGTATTATAAAATTCATCGCGCGCAGAAAAGAAGGATGGGCATAGACGGGAGAAATATGGTAAGGGGATACTAAAGGAAGCACCCAAGATAGACGTAGTTAAATGAGTACGAATATGGAACGAAACGGGAATGCATAGTTATGAATTAAAGGTGTAGTACGACGATATGGTGACAAGATAAGGCTATTATTGCGACGAACCCGGGTATGTTTTGAGTAAGTTAGAAGCTCGTGTTGGGTACACAAGAGAGGTTAAAAAGGCATAGAGCATAAAGGGGTACTGCTTGCACACGACTTCACCTAAAAAATAATGGGATCTCTAAGCGACAAAGACGGTAGGCTTAAGGAACCGGTAGTGCAATATAATTTCATCAAAAGAAACAGGTGATGTAGGTTAAGGTAAAAATACTACTTCGAGGGAACTTTGGACATTTATCATTGGAATATAAGTGCCACCTAGCTGAGAATTTGGGATGACTACGAGTATTAAATAATCATTGATTGGAGTAAGAGACTCTTTCTGATTCGGCGGGAGATGTGTTATGAGGATGTCTTGAAATCTGTTAAGACTTCGATTTACTCCGGATTAGGTGATGAGGGTCATGCGGTGAGGTGGACGCGATCATACTAGCATTAGAGCACCGCATTTCATCAGAGTCCCAAAGTTAAGCGTCTTCGGGAGTGGGAGAAATTTCAGGATGGGTGACCCCCTAGGAAGTGTACTAAAAGTCCTGTAGAGTCGGACGCAGGGGAGACAAATGGGAAGCTAGGGTAACCTAAGATAAATCAGAGTATACAGAGTGGGCAGGAACCTTAAGAGGTCACCTAGGACGAGGCAGACTGAACCAGTGAAAAGAAAGAAGGCGCATTACGGCTTTAGAATCAGGTGAGTTGAATAGCGTTTGGAAATATTTTGTAAGTAAGATGGTAGCAATTATGTATATGTATGTATATGACATCCCATACATGACTATATCGGCGGGTATGTACATCCCAAGAATCGACGTTGTGACATATTGGAAGGCATTAGTCGGACGGGGTAATGAAGTTCAAGAGAAGGAAATGAAATGGCACCAATGTTATAAGGCGAGTTGATGATGTTTTCACTACAGGTTAAGCTCGGGAAGTTCTAATACAATGATATTTGGAAAGAAAGAAAGTGAGTAGATGGAAGATAAAGGGGCCAAAATGTTGGAGAAAGCGAAAGAGTATGAAACGTGAGGGAGTAAAGCCTCCAAGAGAGGCGACGGGCAAAGCATGGCACTATTTGGATAAAAATTTGAGGTTGGCGCGTGAAACGGATAGAGTGTGGTAGTATGGAACAAAAGAAGAATGAGAAGTAAAGGAAAGAATGAATAGGCCGTGCAACGATGCCAAGAGATTTCTAACTCTCGCAAGATAAGTGACCACGACGATGGATAGCAAAAAAAAAAAAAAACTATTAATGTATTAGGACCTCCTTAATAAAGGGGGGAAGAACATATTGGACTTGAAAGAGATTATGACGTCCTTATGCTCCGTAGGAAAAATTTACTAGCTTGGAGCTAGAGTTCAAACTATTGCCGATGTAAGGAAATTGAAGACACGTATACTTGTGTTATAAGAGAATCGTAAGGGAGTAAGAATTTCCGTAGCCCTATGCTTTTGGGTTGTAATGGTAAGATTTGAGAGATAAAGGTTAAAGAAACAGTTGTAGCAGAAAGCTAAAGGAATAGTTGTGGCAAGGGCTCAAGGATTTAGTTTGAACTCGAATTATGAGTTGCCATAAGTGTAGTTGTACTGTGAAGGATAGCGAAGGGTGCGGAACCATTTCGTATATATATACTTTGGGTCGACGAAGTAGTCCGGGAAGGAACTAGGAGGAATAGTTAAGGGACATAACCATTATACCCACTAGCAACAAAGTCATGTTGAGTGAGCACTCGGAATGTAAAGGTAAAATAGTGACGAGATGTAAGGACTAATGACGCTGACCATTGAACCGCAAGTGAATCTCGATACAGTATGTCACCCTCAGACTGACGGACAGACCAAGCATACTATCCAGATGCTAAGGGATATGTTGTGGGCTTGTGTTATTGATTTCAGATATAGCTGAGATGATCTTTTGCCACTTGTTGAGTTCGCTTATAATAATAGCTACCATTCTAGTATCCAGATAGCCGTACGAGATTTCGTGTGGCGAAGTGCGATTCACCGATTAGCTGGTCCGATGTTGGCGAAACTAAGTTAATTAGCCCAGAAAGGGTTCAGCAAGTCATTGATGAGGTAAAATCTATTCAGGAGTGGTCATTAGCAGCTCAGAGTCGACTGGAATCATATGTGGACAATCGACGTCGACGTTTAGGGTTCCAGATTGGTGATTGGGTACCCCGAGAGCGTCGGCCATCATGGTGTTATGAAATTCGGTGGGAAGAAGAAGCTCGGTCCGGAGGTATATTGGACCTTATCGGATCGTCCGTAGGTAGGCAAGGTTACCTAGGAATTAGACCTACCGTCGATTTGGGAGCGATGCATCCGTCTTCCGTGTGTCAATGCTTCGCAAATGTGTAGGCGACCCTTCCGGAGTATTTTCCCTAGATGACATCCGATGTACGAGGAATTAGTCTACGAGGAGCGGCTATAGCCATGCCGAATCGTCGAGTGAAAAGATTGTGTACTAAAAACATAACCTCCGTTAAGGTATTATGGCGGAACAATATCAGGGAAGAGATGGAGAATACGTATTCCTACCTATTTCTTATGTATTCAGGTAATCCAAATTCCCAGATGGGTTATGTTGATTGATTAATGAACTGTATGTGACAGCTATGAAAGAGACTCCCCCGAAGTGCTTATAAGACCCTGTAAAATCAGTTTAACATTCGAGGATGAATGTTCTAAAGGGAGGAAGGATGTTATATCCCGTATTTTGTACATTGGGATAATCCGGGCTAACCATTATAAGTTAAGGACAAGACAATTTTGGGATGCGAGGTAGAGACTTTTGACCTTTGATTTTGTTTTAAGGCATAAGTTGCTTATGATTTTATTGGTATGGAATATTAAGGAAAATTTGGGATCAAAAGTTAATTATGGAAAGTATTTATTTCATGAAAAAAGGCCAATGTGGCCGTGTGGCATATGAGTGCGGTACCACCCATGGCTTGGCCAAATTAAATTCATCCAAGCCATGTGTGGGCCATGGGACATTTGGATGAATCATATATATGCACATTAGATGACAAGCTAGACATTGTTCATCATTTTATCACTCTAGAAACTTAGAGAAATATGAAGAACAACCAAAGGGGAGTATTCGGCCATGGCACCAAAAATTGGTGACCATGAATAGTGATAAAAAAATATTTTCTTCTAGTATTCCAACCAATTGGAAGGTCCTTATTAACGTGCTTAAAAATTGACAATCATGTTGTTGCTTCATAATTTAAACTCACATTGACAGTATTATATTTCATATTTTTATACGTCGGACTATTCGCAAGCTGAGGTGGGGCCCAAACATTGAGATTTTTTTGGGACATGTGACAATTTATATGAATCACGTAGGTGAAGTTAAACATAACTCAAGAAGGACCCTTGAGCCAAATCAAAGTGGAAGTCCTCCAAACAAATATTTTTAAGTAACGTTTTCGGGTGATCTGACTTCGAGGGGCAGAAACAGTATTATAAGTTTCGAATTTGGAAAAACACCAAAAATAGAAGTTGTATATAATTGAATTATCTTTCCAACCATAGGTCGTGGGACCATAGGTGACATCGGGATAAGGAGATATAGATATTTTAAGGTGGAAAGGTCAGTGGGCTAGGCCCAAACCGGGCCCAACCGAGTTAGGCCCATGACCCATGCCTATTTAAGTGAAATTTCAGCCCTTTCCTCTCATTTTTCAGACCAAGAACACCAGAAAATTCTGGAAAGAGAGAGATAAGAGCCTTGGAGAGAAGAAAAACCAATTTTGACCAAAATCTAAGCCCCGAATTCCGAAGCCCATTAAGAGAAAAAGTGTTGTACACTGCGTTGTCTTCAATTTGAGCTAAAAATCAACCAAGGAGAAGAGTGATAACGTGGGGGCGGCATGCTTAAGGTATGATTACGGTTCCTTTTCATTGTTAACGATTTCATTTAGAATTTTAACGGATTAGCACGGAGGGAATAGCCTGATAAATTCATTTGTTGGTGTTGTGAATTATGGAAGGAGATTTGAAGAGAATTTTGAATGAAAATAAATGTATTTAACTTGTAAAATGTGAAGGCTATTGTTGTTGATGTTGTTCATATGAATTCCGACTCCTTTACGGAAATAAAATTATTAAATAGTTATATCGCAAATTTGGTTGGTTGAGAAATTTAGAAAACAGTGTGCGGGTTGTTTTATGGCATACGTCGGTATTGGAAATGATGTTAATACTATTGGTATTGTTGTTGATGTTGTTGGTTCTTGAATTGAGAATTCGGGCTAGGCATATAAACGGGGGAGGTCTTTGTCCGATTTTCGACGAATATAGAATGGTTTGGTTTGAAATTTGGAACAAGTGTGAAATAAAGAGACTAACGTAGCGTGAATCCCTTTAAATGTAGATTTATGAGGTCGGACGAATACGCGTAGCTAATAGGAGGTTGAACAGGTATGTAAAGCTCACCCTTTCTTTCTTTCTTTTGGCATGTCTACAATTCTCATTTGCTTCTTGATGTTACTATTCCTAATTCAGTTGAACTATGGTCTTTTTGTCTTTGGTATGATTGGATTTCAAAGTTTGCATAAAAAGTTTTGCTCCTAAAGGGTTCTATATCAAAAAAAGGCCGTAACTTTCGTAGACAGAACCGGATCGCCTCGATATGCTCGTAGAAGGCTCTGTAGCGTATAATGACTATACTTTCCATAGGCGGGCTCGGATTTGGTTGACGCTCGTCTGTGGGTCCCGCGACTTTCCTTTGTATAGTTCTAACGACTTTTGAAGGAACTTAGCATGACTATCGTCTTAACCTCGAGCGTCGATTACTTACTTACCTATCGAGTCCGTAATGACGATTATGTTCTCGATTTCCATAAGCTACTCCATATGGCTTTGAAACGTAACCATGATTTCTAAAGTTATATTTGATATGTTCTGAGTGACCTTCGGGGGAAACTTGATTTGACTATTCTCTTGGTTTTAAATGATAGTTCGTTTTGACTATTCTATGGAGTTTTTGAAATGTTTTAAACTGCATATAGTCTCCCACGACTCTACTCGTGCATATGGTTGTTATATCTTTCGCCGAATCCCGGGCCGGTTATGTTATCGTGCGCACTATGTTATATTCCGAAGTATGATGTGTCCGGTTCGCCGAGCCCCTCGCTAGAGGGCCGGGTACCGTGTATATTCTGGTGTTATGATGTGTTATGGCGTTATGATGTGTTATGTGATATGTCGGGTTACAGAGATTTGAAACCTTCCGGAGTATGATGTGTTATCGCGCTAACGACGGGCGGGCGACCATATTCCCTGAGCCCCCATGCATGATTTGTGTTTTGATAAGTAAGTATTTTGGTATTCTGGATTTTGCATTTATTTTCTGTACTTCTTGTTCCGATTATGATCCTGTTTACTATATTTCATGCTTTGCATACTCAGTACATATTTCGTACTGACCCCCTTTCTTCGGGGGCTGCGTTTCATGCCCACAGGTACAGATACTTGTTGTGATGATCCGACAGCTTAGGCTTTCCATTCAGCTATTCTGGAGCGCTCCCTTGTTCAGGAGCCTATGTATTGGTACAGACTCTTCCGATGCATATGTATATGACTATTCATGGGTACGGCGGGCCCTGTCCCGTCATATGATTTTGTTGTTACTCGTAAGTCCGTACATATGTGTAGGTTGTGGGTAATCATCATTCGGTTGTGTACTGTGTGATTTGTGATTTGGACGTCCCCCTTTACTATGATAGCCTTACCGGCTTATGTCTGATATTATCTGCTGAAAGTTATGACAGCAATATATATATATATATTTATATATATATATATATATATATATTTATGACAACTTTGGGGCGACATTTCACATTTACGTATGTACGAGAATACGTTATGCTAGCTATGGTCGACGTCGATCTTTGTATATGTATAAAATTTTTTGTATCTTTAGTACGTTAATGGGTGTGTACGGGTGCCCAGCTCGGGCACTAGTTGCGGCCTACGGGGTTGGGTCGTGACACCCGGAGCTAACCCACTGAGCACCTCTGAACATACATCTTATAATAATTTCTAGGTGGACCACACAAATATCTCATGGGCGTCATACTGTTATATCCCGTATTTTGTACATTGGGACAATCCCAGCTAACCATGATAAGTTAAGGACGAGACTATTCGGGATACGAGGTAGAGACTTTTATTTGTTTTAAGGCATAAGTTGCTTATGATTTTATTGGCATGGAATATTAAGGAAAATGCACGGGTTAAAAAGTGAATTAAAGGAAGTTATTAATTCATGAAACCATAAGGCCATGTGTGCCGTGTAACAAAGTGTGGGTTCCCACCCATGGCTTAGCTAATTTTAATTGATCAAGCCATGTGTGGGGCATGGACACATGGATGAGTAATATAAGCATATGCAAGATGACTAATTAGTCATATTCTTCATCTTCACTACTTAAGAAAATTGGAGAACCTTGGAGAAAAAAAATAGAAGATCATTCGGCCATGGTGACCAAAAATTGAGGTCCAAAAATCTTCATCAAAAAAATATTTTCTTCTAGCAATTCAACTAATTGGAAGGTCCTTGTTAACGTGGAGTAGTTGTTGGAGTCAACAAACCGTTTGTTTGTGCCATTTGCAACCCTAGCCAACTTGTGGAGTTAAGTGGAGAAGGTAAGGTTAATCTTCTTTGTCATATGTTATGCATGGTTTGTGTATGTTGTAGTATGTAGAAATGAATGAAATTATGAAAATTGTGTGTTTGGGGTGGAGGCCGAATATGGATTGTCTTGTGTGGCAAGGAATGAACCAATTTTATTTAGTATTTTGGTTGTTGTCATTATGGATTCTATGATGATACTGAAAGTTTAATTGTTATATCCCGTATTTGGTGCATTGGGATAATCCGAGCTAACCACGATAAGTTAAGGACAACACTGTTCCGGGATAAGAGAAGAGACTTTTAACTTCCGATTTTATTTTAAGGCATAAGTTGCTTATGAATTTACTGGCATGGAATATTAAGGAAAATTTGGGGTTAAAAGTGAATTATGAAAATTTATTAATTCATGAAATTAAAGGCCATGTGGCCGTGTGATGTAGGTGGGCCATGGGCCACATGGAAAATTCTTTTCTTCTAGTTTTTCTACCAATTGGAA
>NC_081343.1:57733394-57749652 GCF_029784015.1 Lycium ferocissimum
ACAGTTTTGGTTAACAACATAGAGATGCGGAAGTAATCTTCTGAACGTCTACGAATATACCAAGCAAACCACATACGCTTCTTATACGTTATTTCATATACTCCTTTCATCTAAATTAGTGAATTATATCAGCAAACCCACGACAACAACATCATTCATTCATGTGCAAGAAAACTACATTAATATCACATTAAGTCCTTACAACAACCCACAAAACAAATTCAACTTTAACCATTTAATTCCTTCCTCCTGATCGCAATCCATGACAACAACAACCAAAATACTCTTAAAATTAATTCACCAATTCCAACTAAAACAGCCCCCACTTTGCAGCTCGAAACCACATCTCGGCCATCAACATACACAATTCTTTAGATTCAATTCATATCTACCAAATTATCCAAGTCCAAACCATCCCTAAAACATGTAAAAGAAGATTAAACCTTACCTTAACAACTTGGCTCCTTAATTTGCTGAAATTGGTGAATTTAATCACCAACGTTCTTGCTGCCTCTTCAATGGTTAATTCACATTGCTATGACCTTCAATTGATTGGAACACTTGGAAAATTAATTTTGGCTATCAAATTATAGTTCATTTACGATAGCCATAGCGGGGGTGCTTTGCCATGGTGAGACTCTCTCTCTCTAACTCTTATTTTTGTGTTGAAGATGAAATGAAATGGATAACTATCAATTAGTCATCAAACCTAAGCCTTATATGCTGCCCATGGAAGTGACACGTGTCCCACCCATAGCATGGGCCAATCAGATTTGGCCATGCCATGGTGGGGTCCACTTGGCACACTAATAGCTTGATTTAATAATATTTTAATCACTAATCCCCATTTAATAATCTAATCATGGTTAATTAATCCCTAATCTCCACTAATATTTCTATACCAAATAAAATTTATGAGCAATTCACGCACTTAATTAAAATCGGGAATTAAAAGTCTCTATCTCATATCCCAAAATAATCTTGTCCTTGAACTTATCTCGATTAGCTTAAAAATATTCCAATGTACAAAAATACGGGATATAACACACTTGTAGTCCCTTTCATATTTAATAATTCTCCAACTAAACTTCCTCCCTCATAAATAATTTTTTACTTAACTTATCCAATCACGTGATTACAAAATTTAATAATTATGAAGACTTTTCAACAAGATATGTTTAATGTGCCACTAAATTATATTAGTTATGAAATTTAAAAATGTGATACACTTATACTTTTTAAATTTAAAATACTACTTTTATATTTTGAATTTGGAAGCCCTGACCTGTTGAAACTAGTTATAAATAGAACGATTGTTATTTTTATATTACATGTATTAAGTATGTCATATGTACATAAATGCATGTTTCAATTCCTTATTGTCCATATAAATAAACGAGCTTTGTTTGTTAATAATGAAATACTTTCTAGTTATAATTAAAATTTATTTACAATATAACTAGATAATCTTTTACGAATTTATCATACAATATGTCTCTGTTTTTATAAATTATTTTTTTATTACCTACATTGAAGTATATTTATAAAGTTATTATTACATGTTATTTTCACTTGTATATATAGATATTAGAGTTTTTATTAATATTAATAAAATTAATTTCCTATTAAGCTCATTTATTTCATTATAGAACATCATTAACTTATACACTCAATTAGTATTTCTCACTACTATATTTACCTTTTTCATAGAAAATTTGTAACATAGATTAAAAAATTTATCATGATTTATTAAAAAGTAAAATAAAAAGACAAATGTAAGTATAAAATAGGCTTTTTAAAAAGTCAATTAGGATAAAAAGGGGAGAATGTCTATTGTTCAAAGTTGTGGGGAAGTTTGTTTATTAAAGTAAAGTTGGGAAGAAGTAAATGATTTTCAGCCTTTAAATAAGTTTATTTATCAAATTGGCCATTATTTTAACTTAAAATTTGAAAAATAAGGAACTTGATGTTTGGAACAGAAAATTTCAATTGTGTTTTCATGTCAGATAGAATTTTTAACTTTCAAATATCTTTTTCAACTTAACTTCCAAATTACAAGAAAAATCACTATGGGGTGAAATTTAACACTCAAGGAAAAAAGAAAATAAGATGATAATTGTAAAAAGTTCATTGGATTTCAAAAATCATATAAAGTTAAATGATCAGAGAAGAGCAAGTAGCGGCCATAATTTTTGAGGAAATATGATCTCTTGGCCTCTTACAATATGAATAGAAGAACATGACATTTTTAGATCTCTTATGTGTTTTTTAGATCACTTATGTGTAAAAAATGAAGATCTCTTGTGAAAGGATCATAAAACTAAAAAAAAAATTATAAAGGGCCAAATAACCATTTCTCCCATAATTTTCCCACCTTGGCAGCCTGTTTTTAGGGGAAACAACACCACATGCCCACAATAACACACTATTTACTTGGAAATGCCCCTTCACAAACTATTTACACAAGACGCCCACGGAGCACAAAACAATTACTCGAGATGCTGCTTCATTTTGTTCAATGCTGAATTTTGGGGATGAGGCTCCTCTTCATTTTCCCCAATTTCTTAGTTGAATGGGAAACATGTGTCATGATTAAAAACTAATGGTTGAGGTTTATTAACCAAAGCAAAGTCCTAATCATGGTTTGGATAATAAATATATATTTCCTTATCAATTTTTGTAATTTCCGATAATCCCTCTTTTAAAAACTTCAGAACTTCAAATAATTCGCTTTCATATGTCAAGTTAATCTTTACTCAGTTATTTGTTGTGCTCCCTTTCTCTTCTAATTTATTTGGTATTTCTTTTCTTTTTTGTTTTTAACAATTAATGGCCACTGAAATTTTGAAATTTGTACAAATTACTTTTACTATACAAATATTATTCTTCATTCTTTTTAATTTTTGATATAATATATTGATTAATTAGCCATCTTACTGAATTTACTCCCACTAACCATTTGATGTCCACTATTTTTTCAATTATATTCCCAGTGCACCCAACTATGTAAACCCAGAGATTTCACTTATTGAAGAGTACAATTCTAGAATGTTAGAATTAAGCAAACTTACCAAAAGTTAATTAACTTGTTCATCACGAAATGAGGCATTGATAACTGAGTTATATCTCCGATAACATCCTTCGGCATAATAGTCCTTTACTTGAGTTTTCTTATTTATTACTCTGTTATGTGTTTGAACCCACCCAATTAGTGAGGGAATATTGCAATTGCTTAATTAATGATTTTGTGTTTTGGACGTATTTGTTTTGTAAATACTACTCCTATGTTTTTTTCCACTCCGCAATTTCAAAACGTGCGCACACACAAACATATCCCTTAAACAATTCACTCATATTTTTAGACGATTAGACAGAGCATCTCACTAGCTAACACGGCCCACTACTCTTCATTTCCATCTGATGACACTATCTCAGAACACCACCTCATGACCACACCTCTTCCACCACCTCGCACCTAAAATTAGCATCTCTCTACTAGTTCATGGTCCATTTTCTTCTACTTTACAAGAGCATTAGGGGCGGATTCAAAGCTTTAGGTACTGGCTTCGTAAACTCAATAACTTTTGCTCATACTCTACATATGCAATAAAGATGTTCATGTTCAGTTGCTCAAAAATTTTGAAAAACATTTTCCAAACTAGTTCCTTAAAAATAACTTCCTTTATGAAAGTAGGGAAACTAGTCTCAATTTCATTTTAATTGTCTCCTCTCCACAGAGGCGGAGCCAGAATTTGAAGTTTGTGGGTTCGGGATTCTAATTCTTTAAAGTTACTGTGTTCTAAATTAATAATTTGTACATATTTAACAAAAAGTTTAATACAAATATATGGTTCGGACGAAAGCTACTGAGTTCGGCCGAACCCCCGCCCGAAGGGCTAGCTCCATCCCTACCTCTCCACCGCCCCACCCATCCACCCCTCACCACCCAGGCACCCACCACCCCACCACCCCCTTCTCCCAGAATTTTCTATTTTCATATATTTTGTTTTACTTTTATAAAAAATATATAAAATGTAGGAAATTTTTCTTACCCCCTCCCACCGCCACCACCTAAGTTTTTATTACATATATTTTATTTTACTTTTATCAAAATTTTAGAAAATATGGGATTTTTTTTTTTTACCCCTACACCCAAAAATTTATATTTCATACATTTTGTTTTATTTTTATAAGAAATAGGAATTTTTTCTAACCATTGATTAAGATCAAGGGGATTTATCGTCCCGTTCAAAATGTGAAGGGAGTATTGTTTCCCAAACCCAAAATGTTATGGGGGTAAAGTGTCCTTTACTCTTTTTTTTTTTAATTTTTTTTTTAATTTTTATAAATAGCCATTACGGATTCCTTTTTGTCACTTTGCATTTTCAAAATCCATTTTTACTCTTCTTCTATCTATATTAGACTAGCAATACATGCTCGTGCGATACACGGGCCGAGCATGTCTATTCACTTTAATTAGTCAGTCTTTAAGGTTTATATTTTGAAAATAACTTTTAAAAACATTCTACTTGTTATTATATATACAAAATGTAATTTATGTACCATCACTTTAGTTGTAATTAAAAGTCTTTGAGATGGAAAGAGTCGGACTTTTTTATCTTTATCATGACAATGAAAGTTGTTCATTGATGTAAAAGAAAATTAATAAGAATATGAGGGAAAATTAATATTTTGATTCTAAATTTTTTCTTTTAAATTCTTTAATATTTTATATGTATACCGATAGGTTGATATCCATTTCAATTAAATAACTATTCAGATTCAAACATAAAAACCATTTTGTTGTATATATTGGATTAAAATATTTTTATTAAATTAATTAAAAAATATATTATAATTTTTTATATTGATTGTTACAAAAAAATCAAAATTAGAAAGATATATGTTATATCATTAATCACCAAATTTTAATTCTGAAATGAAAATATAAAGTAATACATTTTATAAATGTAAAGAAACAACAATCAGAGACTGCAAAGGAGAGTAAATAAGTAAAGTATTGACAATGAAGGAAAACGGGGATAAATGTCACTCCCTCCCTTTACTTTTACTTGTCGATGTTAACATATCAAGGAAAAAAAATTCTTCTTCTTATTTTACCCTTCGCATTGATTATTCATTTTCAAATCATTTTCTGAGGCTATTGAGACCATATACCAATAAATATGGATATTCTGATAAAATACATAATTGATTTATTAATTTTCAAAGAACGTGAAAAGTCAAAAGTGAACAAGTTATGTGTAGGAGCATTAAAATAAATTTTGGTGCAAATTTGCATTGCTATTGTTCGTCCTCTCTCCACTTTTAAAATATTGACAAAGAAGGAAAACGGGAATAATAGAAATAGAAAAGAAGATAACTATAGAATAGAAAAATAGACATATATTTTTAGTAATGTGACCAAGTAATATGGACGAAGGGAGTACTTCATTTTTATTAATTCTTAAAGAAAGTAAAAAGTCAAGTATAGTAATGTGGCCAAATAATATGGGACGGAAGAAGTGCTTCATTTATTAATTCTTAAATAAGGTGAAAAGTAGAAAATGAACAAGTAAAAGTGCACGGAGGAAATAAATATGTGTCGGAGAATTAAAATAGAAGTGCACACGTGTATACATGAGAAGAGAAGAACTATTCAAGTACTATGGTGTATATCCACGTGAGATTTATTAATTCTCAAAAAATGTGAAAAGTAAAAAATGAACAAATTAAAATGCACGGAGGAAATAAATTTGTGTAGGAGAATTAAAATTGAATTGCATATGTCTATACATGAGAAGAGAATAAATATTTAGCTAGAATACGAAAATCAAAAGTGAACAAGTGAAAGTGCACGGAAGAAATAAATGTGTCGGAGAATTAAATTTAAAGTGCATACGTCTATACATGAGAAGAGAATTAACTATTAAGTATTATGACACATGTCTACGTTAATATCGACAAAGGGAGTACTTCATTTTTATTAATTCTTAAAGAACGTAAAAAATCAAGTATAGTAATGTGGCCAAGTAATATGGAACGAAAGGAGTACTTCATTTATTAATTCTTAAATAACGTGAAAAGTCAAAATGAACAAGTAAAAGTGCATGGAGGAAATAAATGTGTCGGAGAATTAAATTTAAAGTGCATACGTCTATACATGAGAAGGGAATAAATAGAAATATTAAGTACTATGACACATGTCTACATGGGATATAAAAATAGTTGGATATAAAATGTACAAATTATATAGCTCATGGTACAAAAATTTAATGCGGGTACAATTCGTGAAGCAGTGAGTACAAGGAGGGACTGCTGTGTTCGTCCCTCCATGACACTTACGTTCTTTAAGAATTAATAAATGAAGTACTCTTTTCGTTTCATATTACATGGCCACATTACTATACTTGACTTTTCACGTTCTTTAAGAATTAATAAAAATGAAGTACTCCCTTCGTCCATATTACTTGGCCACATTACTAAAAATAGATATCTATTTTTCTATTCTATATTTTTCTTCTTTTCTATTTCTAATATATCTAAGTGTGAAGAGAGGACTAACACAACAATAGAAATTTGTACCACAAGCTATATAAATTGTACATTTTAACCAACTACTTTTTTATCTCATGTGGTCATATGTCATAGTACTGAATATTTATCTCTTCTCACGTATATAGGTATGCACTTCAAATTTAATTCTACATCTATACATGAGAAGGGAATAAATAGAAATATTAAGTCTTTATGACACATGTCTACATGGGATATAAAAATAATTGAATAAAATGTACAAATTATATAGCTCATGATACAAAAATTTAATACGGGTACAACTCGTGAGTCAGTGAGTACAAGGAGGGACTACTGTGTTCGTCCCTCCATGACGCTTATTGTATATAGAAAAAATGGGACTTTTGAGGTACGAACACAGCATCTGCCATTTGTACAAATAAATTATATAAGTTGTACCATGGGAGGGACCACAAATGGCAAACACGTGTTCACTCCTGCTCGACACATGTTCTAACTCTTTCTCACTCTCAATTTAGTTCACCTTTTCTTGCTTTCTGCATTCAAATTTTATTATTATTTCAGCTAATCTACATTCACTCAAGAGGAGTAATTCTAGAAAAGAACAATTTGCAGCAGAGTTTAGTTCCCTTTTATTTCTTAGTGCCAAAGGAGGACCAACATAGCATTAACAAATTGTATATAGAGCATTCCATATTGTATTTATCTATTTCTATTATATTCTATTCTATATTATATATATTATATTTTTGCCAAAGGAGGATCAACACAGCATTAACAAATTGTACATAGAGCATTCCATGTTGTACCCTATTTCATTAGTGAAGGACATGTTAGATTGTACTATAAATTTTGCCAATTTCATTAATGATGAATGGACACGTGTTTGTACAAAAAGATCCAATTTTAATTCTCCGACACATTTATTTCCTTCGTGTTCTTTTATTTATTCACTTTTGATTTTCACGTTCTTTAATTAATATATGAAGTAAATTCCAAAGGAGGATCAACACAAAGATTAACAAATTGTACATAGAGCATTCCATGTTGTACCCTATTTCATTAGTGAAGGACATGTTAGATTGTACTATAAATTTTGCCAATTTCATTAATGATGAATGGACACGTGTTTGTACAAAAAGATCCAATTTTAATTCTCCGACACATTTATTTCCTTCGTGTTCTTTTATTTATTCACTTTTGATTATCACGTTCTTTAAGAATTAATATATGAAGTACTCCCTCCGTCCCATATTACTTGGCTTTAAGAATTAATAAATGAAGTACTTCCTTGTCCCATATTACTTGGCTACATTATTATACTTGACTTTTCACGTTCTTTAAGAATTAATAAATAAAGTACTCCTTTGTCCCCATATTACTTAGCCACATTACTAAAAATATATGTCTACTTTTCTATTCTATATTTTTCTTATGTATAATAAATGCCCAATGTGGACAAACACAAGAACAATAAGTTGTACAAAAAGCAAATCGAATTCGAAGTTGAACATTAATTCTACCTCTTGTGTATTTACTTTTTAAGTCCCCACGGGTCTACAAGATCTAATTGTCCTTTCATTTCCTTCATTTAGCATATACTCTTTGTCTCAATTTAAGTTTCTACGTTTGAGTAGACACGAGTTTAAGAAATAAAGATAGACTTTCAAATTTTGTGGTTCTAAATTAAAATGTGAATAATATAATAAAATATCTTTTGAAATCTTGTGATTATAAACTTGACATGTAAGATATTTGAATCATTAACTTACTAAATATAAAAAGAGGCATAATCAAAATAAGATATTTTTTTTTATTTCTTATATATATTATATTATTATATATAAACGCCTAAAGTGGACGAACACAACAACAAGAAGTTGTACAAAAAGCAACTGAAATTATATTCTAATCAGGGACTAATATGTGTATATATTTTACTATCTTACCCCTATAATATAAATGCCTAAAGTGGACGAACACAGCAACAACAAGTTATACAAAAAGCAACTGAAATTGTACTCTAAGCTGGGACTAATTTGTGTATATATTTTACTATCTTACCTCTATCTCTCTCCAATGAATACATTCTAAACAAAATTGACTATTTTCAAGAACATTTACTACTAAGGGTAAGATGAGAAAGATTTAATTAATATTATCTTGGTTTTGTAAATGAACAAGTAACTCCGTCCCATATTACTCGGCCACATTACTAAACTGCTTTTAGACATATGTCATAGTACTGAATATTTATTCTCTCCTCATATTTACACATATGCACTTCAATTTTAATTTTTCGACACATATTTATTTCCTCCGTGCACTTTTACTTGCTTACTTTTGACTTTTCACGTTCTTTAAGAATTAATAAATGAAGTACTCCCGTCATCCCATATTACTTGGCCACGTTACTAAAAATATATATCCAAATTACTTATTCATTTACAAAATCAAGATAAAATTAATTAAATCTTAATTTTAATTTCTCTGTAACAATTCTTTTTATCTATAATTGTTAATATAAAAAATTATAATGTAACTAATATACCCCTTATTAGCATATTTTTAAATTAATTTAATAAAAATATTTTATTAGTTTTGTTTTTTAAAAATTCAATATATATAACAATGGTTCTTATGTTTGGATCTGAACAGTTAGTTAATTGAGATAGATATCAACGTGTCGGTATACATATAAGATATTAAAGAATTTAAAACAAAAAATCTATAATCAAAATATTGATTTCCCCTCATATTCTTATTAATTTTATTTTTTACATCGATGAACAACTTTCATTGTGTCTGACTCTTTCTATCTCAAAGACTTGATTCCATCATTTTTTTAATTATAACTAAAGTGATGGTACATAAAATACATTTTGTATATGTTGCTATATATAATAACAATTAGAATGTTTTTAAAAGTTATCTACAAAATACAAACCTAAAAGAAGGCTAATTAAAGTGACGGAATTTAAGAAATAAAGATAAACTTTTGAATCTTGTCGTTCTAAATTAAAAATATATATAATATAATAAAATATTTTTGAATCTTGTGATTATAAACTTGACATGTACGATATTTGAATTGTGAACTTACTAAATATAAAAAGATAGGGACATAACCAAAACAAGATAAATTTGAACAACAATTGAGAAATTAAGGGGAAAATAAAAGAAAAAGAAACAAAATATGGGGACTCACTATGGAGAATCACGGTATCTTACAAAATATACAAATCATAAAGACTAACTAAAATGAATAATCAAATTAATCATGTTGGACCCGTACATTGCGCGGGCATAATTTGTCAGAACTTAAAAAAAGTTACAGAATTTTGGGGGCGAGCTGAAACCTAGTCAGGAAAAAAAAAAAAAAAAGAATTAAAACCTTGGAATTAATGCTTTGAATTCTGTTGTCTGCGTGTGATAATTAAGCCACAAAAAATGAAAGAAAATAAGTCTCCTTTTCCGGGGATTATAGTACGTAGTACTCCTTCCGTACCACTTTAAATAATATTATGGCTATTTGAAGTGCCATTAACTTTTCTTTAACCACAGTTTTCATGGTCATTTCGAATATTTTTAATTATAAAAGGTTGTAATTTAAAGTAATTTATGCAATTCCTACTTGTGTTAATTTTATTTCTAAAACATAAAGAAATCCTTGTTTGAGTTTTGACCAAAAATTTTAAAAATTGACTCCGAACTATTTTTAACAAAAAAGCAGACAAATTGAACATTGTTTAAACTGCAAGGGTGCATGCAGGACGTGGCAGCTTCCATTGCTAAGCACCCGTTTGTCTATATATATTTTTCAAAAAAATAGTTGATGATTATTTCAAATAAATTTGTTTTTAAATTGATCGATTATTTCAAATACTTTGAAATGTAAAATTTGAAGTTTGAACGTTCGAATACAATTTCAACTGAAATCATATACAATTGAAACGGTCAAAGAAGAGCACGCAGCGGCCAAAATTTCCGACCCTGGTGGCTTCTTGTTATCCGAATCCGCGACTTTTGTAACACAAAAAAAAAAAATTGAACCAAACTAGCACAAAAAAAAAAAAAAAAACACATTATTAGGTTTCACGCACTAAATTAGTGCGTGGGGCGACCAAATTGCAAAAGTGCAATTGGGCCTTTCACGCACGAATTTCGTGCGCGAAGAGGTAAAGTCCCTAATCTCTGCAATGCAGAGAGGTTCCTTCCATTTCGATTCAAAGGTTGTCAATTGTCATAAGAGGAAGGCGATTTGTTTATGTACCACAAGTTTCATGGATTTTTAATGCAAATGAAAGTAACCTTGTTTAAACGGAATCCGAACCAAATGACTCAATAAAAAATTAAGTGAACCAAAATACCCCAACAAAAAAAGTTACAAAGCGCCTTAAAGACAAGAAAAATCGCGCTAAAGCAATCCATTAACTGCTTTATACCGCGCTAAAGAATTCTTTTTTTTTACATAGCGCAGTATTTTACTGCGCTATAGCTAGCACTTAAAAAAAAAAATTGGTAAACTTTTTTTTTTTTTTTTGCAACACTTAGTGTTTTTTTCATACTTTGACCAACGATTAGTCGTGTGTCAAGACTCCGAAACGTCAATATTTTATATAGAACCTGATATTTTTTCTGCGTACAATAATGTAGGCTCAATACATCAAGGATACGTAGACGTTCGTTAGGATCGGCATTTTAGGGGTTGAAAAGGTGCCCGAAGTAAGTTTTGTTTGAAAAAATTTAGTGTTTTTTTTCATACTTTTGACCAACGATTATTCGTGTGTCAAAATTAAAAACGTCAATATTTTATATAACACGATAGTTTTTTCTGCTTACAATAATGTAGGCTCAATACATCAAGGATACGTAGACATTCGGATAGTCATTTTAGGGGTTGAAAAGGTGCCCGAAGTAAGTTTTGTTTGAAAAAACTTAGTGTAAGTTTTGTTTGAAAAAACTTAGTGTTTTTTTCATACTTTGACCAACGATTAGTCGTGAGTCAAAACTCCGAAACGTCAATGTTTTATATAGAACCTGATATTTTTTCTGCGTACAATAATGTAGGCTCAATACATCAAGGATACGTAAAGGTTTGGATAGTCATTTTAGGGGTTGAAAAAATTGAAGTAAGTTTTGTTTGGAAACTTTAGGGTGTTTTATTTTTTAAGATTTTAATTTAAGCGTGTTATTTTTTAATCAAGACATAACTTTATTTTGAATATAAATATAATTCTAAAAAATATAGGGAGAAAAACTAGTTGTAAAGTGGTCAAACTTTTGGATGGTCATAACTTTGCTTATTTCTGACGTCCGTTTTACGCTTTTTTTTTTTTTTTTTAACTTGCGTATTTTTTGAGATCTATGCGGACAAACGGCAAAGAAGGCGGTTTGACCGAAGCCGATTTTAAAAAAAATACCTTTTATCCCATTCAATTTCAATTTTCCCCCAAATTGGCCCTCGAAATTTTGATTTTATTTACTTATAAGATGATGATACGCAATAGATTTCAACGTAAAATCCCGGGTAATGTAGGCAGAATTTCAATTTCATTTCGCGGTTTCAATTTTTGAAAATAAAGTGAATTAATTTTCTCGACATATAAAGTTGACTAAAATAACGTTAGCGATCAAACAAAACTTACTTCGGCACCTTTTCAACCCCTAAAATGACGATCCGAACGACTACGTATCCTTGATGTAATGCCTACATTATTGTACTTAAAAAAAATATCTGTGCTCTATATAAAATATTGGCGTTTCTGAAGCTTCGCATGACTAATCATTGGTCAAAGTATGAAAAAGCACTAAGTGTTGAAAAAAACACTAGTTGTTGTTTTTACCAAATTTTTTTTTAGTGTTAGCTATAGCGCAGTAAAATACTGCGCTATGCAAAAAAAAAAAAAAATCTTTAGCCCAAAGAAATACCGCTTAAAGCAAGGACGGATTGTTTTAGCAAAAGCATTTTACCTGCAAAGGTAGTTTTGTAACTTTTTTTTTTTTGTTGGGTATTTTGGTTCGCTTAATTTTTTTATTAGCCATTTTTGTTCGGACTCCGCTTAAACAGTAGTTACTTTATCGTTGCATTAAAAAATCCATAAAACTTCACAGACATAAAGAACTGTTCCTCTTATGGCGACAATTGACGACCATTGAATCCGAAATGAAGGAACTCTCTGCATCGCGGTAGATTAGGGACTTTTACTTCTCCTACGCACGAAATTCGTGCGTGAAAGCGCCAATTTGCACTTTTGCAATTTGGTCCTTTCACGCACAAATTTAGCGTGAATCTACTAATGTTTTTTTTTTTTTTTTTTACTTTCGATTCAACTTTTTTTTACGCTACAAAGCCGTGGATTCCTTGTTATCCACTCTGTCCTTCACCTCCACAAGTTGGAGTTGTGGAATTCCATAAATTCCATGAGTCAATCAGTCAACTCCCAAAATATAGACCAAGTCAAAAGTTGATACCTTATTCCATTGTACGTGGAATTGTTTTCTTATGGGTTTATTCCAAAACAAAAATTATTAGTCTGTTTAAAAGAAAATTAATATTTTTTATATTTAAAAATAATTTAATTTCATATTTTTTAATTTATATTTTTTTATATTTAAAAATAATTTAATTTCATATTTTTTATTTTTATCATTAATTATATACTTTAAAAATCACACAATTTTTCATGACATGTTTAAGTTCTAATTAAAGCTCTTTTTTTTCCAATTAATTTTTGCACCCAATCCGATAGAGTGTTAATTTTTGGCCACCCATTCAATTTTGCTATTTCACTCAAAGAGTCACTTTTCTATATTTTGTACAGAAAAACCCCTCATCTTATGCTGTCACTGTCACGCAAAATGCCACCCATGGCTGTTCCACTTTTGATGTAGAACCTAACTTTTTCAGTCAAATAAATAAAAAATATTAAACCCAACTCATTTTAACTCTCAAAATATCTAAGCTTCTATATATTGAGCAACTTAGATAGCCATGACCATGGCTATTCAGAAGTGGCTGCTCTTTCTGTTTTTGCATATAAATCTTCACGATCTCATCCTAGCACAGCTGCCTGATTTAGTATACGCTTCATGTGGTGATAAGGGTAACTATACTGAAAATAGTGTATACCAGAAAAATCTTAACTCGCTCCTCTCTACCCTTTCCTCAAATATGGATAAACATGGTTTCTATCACGCTTCCATTGGTCAAAACTCCGACATGGTTAGTGCTATTGTGCTATGTAGAGGAGATTTGGAGGTACAAGAATGTCGCAATTGTGTCAATAATGTTACTCAAAAGCTTGTACAGTCATGTCCTTACAAACAAGAAGCTTTTGGTGGCTATGATGGATGTATGTTACAGTACTCTAATCGATCCATTTCGGACGCTACGTCATATTCTGTTCTATACTACAGGTGCAATAGTGGGAATGCCTCAAAACCTGAGGAATTTAATCAGGAACGAAATAAGTTATTCGATTATTTACTAACCCGTGCTGCAGATGGTGGTCCCCTTCGAAAATATGCTAGTGGTAATGCGACAGGTCCAGATTTTCAGACTGTATATGCACTTGTACAGTGTACTCCTGATTTATCTCCTCAGCATTGCTTCAATTGTCTAGCTGGTGTTACTTATAGAAATATGACTCTCTGCAATGGAAAGAGGGGTGGCAGAATAATAGGCCCTAGCTGCAACTTCCGTTATGAGAGTTACTCTTTCTTCAAGGATGTGGCGTTGGAAGCTCCGCCACCTGCAGGTGAATTACATCTTGCCGATTTGATTTGACCCTGGTTAAACCTATAAACATCTTGTGTGTTTACTTTTTAAGTTCCTCACGCGTCCTTACAGTTGGCTCAATCTGTCCTTTCATTTTCTTTCATTCGATATATACTCTCTCTGTCTCAATTTAAGTGTCAACGTTTGACTGCACAATTAGCTTAAGTAAATAAAGACAGACTTTCAAATTGGAAAGCGTTCTAAATTAAAAACGCGCATAATATAATAAAATATCCTTTTGAATATTGTGGATTATAAACTCACATATAGTGATATTTCAATCATGAACTTACTAAATATAAAAAGAGTGCAAACATAACCAAAATAAGACAAATTTTAAAAACAATTGAGAAATTAGGGAAAAAATAAGAGGAAAAGAAAAAAAAATATGGAGGCTCACTAAGAAGAATCGCAAGATCCTTTGCAAAATATATAAACCATAAAGACTAACTAAATCGAAAAGAACTAAATTAATCACGTTTTCGTGTACAGCATCGCACAGGCATAGTTTGCTAGTATTTTACACGCCATTGCACAAATAAATAATAGAACAAGATCAAGACACGGTGAAAATTAGGAATCTCCTGAAATTAATATTCTGTTTTCTTTTTCTCTCCAACATCACTTCTCCACTTCTCTTCTTATGTACGTATTTTATTTTCCTTCTCTTTTTGAAGTCTTAGTTTTCATTTGTCAAAAATCAAATAAAGATAAATAGATTAACACTAACCCAGATTTTATCTTATTTTTTCCCCGTGTCTTGTTTCTTGTTTAATGTTTATGTTCTTTTGGTTGATTTTTTAGACTTTAAAACTTAAAGAATTTTGACGATAAGTGCAACAGCAGTATAAAATTTTTAATTACTATAAAGGTAAATACATAGATTATAAATCAAAAGGCAAAAGATTTATATTTATATATAAAAATAAAAAAAATTAAATAAGTATCTATACAGTTGGTTTTCAATTTTTTCTGTTATTTTTGCTTAAAACCAAAACCAAACTTAATTATGTCAATTTTTGGAATTAAAAAATAAAATCAAACCAAATAAAAAAGTGTTGATTTTTTTCTTCGGTTTGATTCGGTCTTTAATTTGGTTCCATTTTTTTCGTTTTATCATGAATACCCGTAACTGCAAATATAAATTTTGTGTGAGTTCCTTGTTCAAGATTTATCTTTTTGAGGTTCTGATGGGGTTGATTCAATTTCTTGAGATGTAAAATGAAAATTTTCAAACTTTTTTTTTTCCTGAGGTATAAGGGTTAAATTTTTAAAGTTTAGTTGAGGGGTGCAAGGATTAATTTTTTAATTGATTTAGTTTAGGGGCACAACTATTAATGAAAGAAAGAGCCAAGCAAGTTAATTAGTAAAAACACAAAGGAGCATGAATGGATCAAAAAGGGTAGAAAACAGTTAATGGTGGTATCGATCCATTTTCTTTATAGGAGTAAAAAAAAAGAGTTGTGAAAATATGAGTCAGACAGAAAGGACTAAGACATAAAATAAAAAAGCAGTGTTGGAAAAAAAGAAGAAAAACCGAAATACTAATGAACTGCAAATATATATGGAACGAAAGTCAATATGAAGAAATGAGGGGAGAGAAACTGTGCTGACAAACGGGGACCCACAAAAACACTTGTTCTGGTTGTGCCTCACCCATCATAAATATTTTCCTCTTAAACTTTGATGCGTTTTATAAGATACACACTCAAATTCAGCAATAGACCAAATAGATACTCGAACTTAGCAAAAGTGTATCTCATAAACATATCACAGTGACACGGCAAAACACATGTTTTACACGCACAGGTGAGCCAGTGAGTGACTTGAATTCTGATTTTTTCTCTTTAAATTTTTCTCAATTTTTTTTTACCTATGTTAGTTCATTTTTCACATTTCAAAAAATTATTCCATGTGGGTCTCATTACTTCTACTACCCCC
>NC_081343.1:57749752-57767486 GCF_029784015.1 Lycium ferocissimum
ATGATTACAGAAAACTAGAAAGCGAAATCCAACTACTTATAATTACAACTAGTACTGACTGCCATTTAAAGCCATTACAACTAGTACTGACTGCCATTAAAAGCCTGCAGCCCGCTAGACCCACACCAAATCACAAACAAAAATGAACCAAATCAGTCCCAGATTGGACCAAAGCAGCAGCAACTAACTGAAAAAATCAGAACCAAAATCATGATATCATTGATATGAATTATAAGGCTGGAAATCTTCAAATTGAAAAGCACTGAAGATGTAAGATGTTATCAAGCTTAAAAGTTTTATGTTACTGAGACGAAATTGTTCCCAAATGTACAGATACTAGGATTTGGAATATTTTATCATCAATTGCAATGTACATGAAATGAAGAGCGTACAAATGCTCCTGAAAAAGGTAGATGCCCCAAGTATTTCTAAGTACGGAAAAGGGCCAAATATACCCCTGTACTATCAAAAAAGGGCCAAATATATCCTTCGTTCGTTATAATTTAGGTTCAAATATACCCCTTCACATTTAAAGTTGACCCCAATCCTACATGGCATTAATGTATTAATAAAATAAATATTATGTGGCATGCCACCTCACTTACAAATTCAATTTTACACCTCTCCTCCCTATCTTCTTCCACCACACCTCCCTCTAGTATTGCAGTCCTTATGCCCACCACCATTAATTATTGGGGAATCCCTGTTGCTGCTGCTGCTGTAATTTTTAAAGCAAAACGGAGAAACACAGCGTTTTGCTTTAATTTAAAAAATTTGGACAGAATCACTGAAAGGCTCGTGATGTATTTTGCTAGAGAAAATCATTAGTCACGAGACTTCAGAACTTAGAAACAATTCTTCTCAAAATGTTCTTTTTTTCAAATTGGGTGTTTTAGTGCTCAAGCTATGATACTTATAACTTATCTATATTAGTCTCTTGCATACTCAAATATGTCAAAGCAAACATTAACCGAGGGCATCTCCAACCCATTGCACCATTTTTTGCACCAAAATGGTGCAAATTAACTCCAACCCATTGTACCATTTTTTTTACCAAAAAAGAATATTCCTTTATATTCTTCTCTCTCTTTATATTATATTATTTTCTTTTACTTAAATTTTATTTTTAATTTCATAAAAAAAATCCTTTTTCTTTTTCTTTTTTACATATCCATCACATGTAATTCATAATCCTTTGTTATATAATCATTTAATATAAAATTATTTTATACCATAAAATTTTAAATAATATAAATTGTAAGCAAATATTATACATTATGCATATTAATGGATAATTCAAATAAAAGTGAAATCATTGATAAAATATAATTAAATAAATACTATTACATTAAGGTAGAATTTATTTTAATTTCTACATAAATATTCAACTTCCATGATTAGTACGTTGCTCCATAAATGCTCTACTAATGCATTACGAAGTGCAAAATGAGCATCTTTGTTCTTAATTTTTTTGTGTTGAGCTAAAATTGTTCAAATCGATAATTTTCATCTACTACCATTTCTACCGTTGGAGTTGAACCTTCCCAAGCATCTTGAATTGGTGCATTAAGATCACGCTATCCTCGATTATCATGTCGTGGATAATACATGATGTTAATATATCATGTAGCACTTTTCTCCAAAAATGCGACCGCAATAATTGCAAAACGAGATTGCAAAACTCCGAATGCACGTTCAACATCTTTTCGACATGATTCCTGTTTCGTCGCGAAATATTTCTTCTTTTGAGATTGTGGCTCATGAATGGTTTGCACAATTGTAGATCATTTTGGATATATACTATCAGCTAAATAATAACCCACATCATATTCGTTTCCTTGAATAACATAATGGGCAGGAGGAGCAATACCTTTATTGGTGATCCAAATATTCGTGAATTTATTCGACAAGAACAAAAACGAATAATGGATAAAAGAAATCAACAATTTCAACAGCCACAACCACAAGAATCCTCTGCCCTGTACACTCAATATTTTAATGATATTGGTGGATCTGGAAATGACCTACCAGAGTACTAAATTATTGTTATAATTTTCTAAATTATTATGTTGTTTAACGTATTTTCAATTTTATTGTATTGAACATTGTTATGTTATTGAACATTGTGTTATATATTCGAAATTATTATGTTATTGAACATTGTGTTATTTATTAACAATATATTATATTTTATATTTGCACTTTTCATTTTTGTGATGGTTATATTTTTTAATACAATTATAACTTATAATAAAATTAACTTACAATTTTATATAAAATAATATATACGAAAATTAATTTATAAAACTTACACTCCAAAATTAAGATGTAAAATTAATATTATAAGATATTACATAAAAAATAATTAGGTATATTAGGAATCTAAAATTATAAATTAAAATTTATAATATGTTAAATTAAAAGTGTTATATAATAAAAAAAATAATAAAATATTAATGAAGAGTAATGGTGTAGATGAATAGATATATTAGGAATCTAAATGTAAAAATTAAAATTTATAATATGTTAAATTAAAAGTGTTATATAATAAAAGAATAATAATAAATTATTAATGAATAGTAATGGTACAATGAATAGTGTTGCACCAAATTTGGTGCAAAAAATAGTGCAAGGTTGGAGCTCCAAAATATCATTTTTTGCACCAAAATAGCATTTGGTGCAAAAAATAGTGCAAGGTTGGATATGGCCTGAACATACAGATAGATTTGCCTCAAAAAACACATCTCAACTTGCCTAAAGCATTAACAGGAACAAACCTATGTAAAGTCTATCGAGTACAAACTCAAAAGAAAACTCTTGCAATATTTCCCAAGCAAAAAATGAAAAGACAACAAAAGGCACACCATCTATATCTCATAACTTGATTCCTGTTCTAACATTAACTACGAATATATATGGACAAAATGAAGTTTTTGTTCTGTCAGTGATCCCCTTTTAAAATTCTTCGGATACTAATTTCCTGTTAAAGAACGTGATGGCTTATGAAATGGGTCCAGGTACAAATACTCAATTATACAAAAGGAAAGAGAGAAGAAGAAGAGGAGGAGATCTTGAGGACACAAAGAGAGTAAAATTGTCAGCAAGATCTCCCCCCAAACATGGCCTTAGCAAGTGGGATCTTCTTTAATGTTATTTCGGTGGTCCTCTACAAGAAGAGGAATGAAATAGTGAAGTTGTCAAAATGGATCTTTGCTTTCAGATTTACAAGGAAACGCAATACAGCAGCAGGGATTTCCCAATAATTAATGGCGGTGGGCATAAGGATAGTAATAATAGAGGGAGAGGTGGTGGTGGAAGAAGATAGGGAGGAGAAGGGTAAAATTGGGTTTGTAAGTAAGGTGACATGCCACATAATATTTATTTTATTAAAATATTAATGCCAATGTGAGATTAGGGTCAACTTTAACTCGTGGAAGATATTTGAACCCAACGTATAACCAGGTAGATATTTAGCCATTAAAAGATAACGAAAAGATATTTGGCCCTTTTAATAGTTGGCCCTTGTCCTTTCTAAGTATCCTAAGTATTTTTTTTGTTTTTTTTTTGTTTTTTTTTTGTTTTTTTTTTGTTGTGTTGGACACGGACTGTTTTTGGTACATCGCTAATGACGCTGAATTCACTAGCCAATCAATTTAATGATGTACATATACACAGATTTGGTGATGAACATCTAAATACCTTCCAGTAGATTAAAGTGACTTGGATAAAAAATAGGAGGATCTATAGACAGAGATAGATCTAAAGCGGGTTCTATAGGTTCAACTTAATTTATTGATTTAACTCGAACTATATGAAAAATGCAATATAGTTTTAATTTGGAAACTAAAAAAACCAATTTTACATTCCGAATTCACACTCTTGTAAAGTTAGTGATCCCCTGATTTTCCACTATCCTGAACCTACGACACAATCTGACATTATTCCTATCTGAGATTTTACCATTTGATCTGATTGAAAAAATACCATTCAAATTTAGAGAACGGTGTTTGCTCTTAAAACCCGACGACCACGTACAACATTTTCATGAATTAAAAGTCTCTTGTTATTAATGCTCCTCTACTTTGGGAAAAGGGCTAAAAATATCATCCATTACAAATTTGGGTCAAAAATACCCTCCCGTCATTAAAGTTTTCAAATATACTTATGTCTTAACGGAAATCCCCAACATAACTCGATTTTATTTTTAAACCCGCTCCATTTAAACCCAACCCAACTAAATAAAAAACCACACAGTTACTCCGCACATGTGCTTTGTACTTTTCAGAGATGTAGGACTCGGGAATAACTCCAATTTATGGGGGTGATGGAACAGGAGTGATAACAATCAACCAGTAAGAAGACAATGCTACTTGCTCTTCTTTGAACGTTTCAACTTTATATGATTACAGAAAACTAGAAAGCGAAATCCAACTACTTATAATTACAACTAGTACTAACTGCCATTTAAAGCCATTACAACTAGTACTGACTGCCATTTAAAGCCGTGACCTGGTGACCTGCAACCCACTAGACCCGCACCAAATCACAAACAAAAATGAACCAAATCAGTCCCAGATTGGACCAAAGCAGCAGCAACTAACTGAACAAATCAGAACCAAAATCACGATATCATTGATATGAATTATAAGGCTGGAAATCTTCAAATTGAAAAGCACTGAAAATGTAAGATGTTATCAAGCTTAAAAGTTTTATGTTACTGAGGCGAAATTGTTCCCAAATGTACAGATACTAGGATTTAGAATATTTTATCATCCATTGCGATGTACATGAAATGAAGAGTGTACAAATGCTCCTGAAAAAGGATAGATGCCCCAAGTATTTTTAAGTATCCTATTTTTTTTTTTTTTTTTTAATCTTCTTTTCCCCATTTCTTCTGTGGTTTAGATATTGAATACAATATTTGCTCTGGGCATGGACTGTTTTTAGTACATCGCTGATGACGCCGAATCCACTAGCCAATCAATGTAATGATGTACATATACACTAATTTGGTGATGAACATCTAAATACCTTCCAGTAGATTAAAGTTACTTGGATAAAAAAGAGGAGGATCTATAGACAGAGATAGATCTAAAGCGTGCTCTATGTTCAATTGAATTTAGGGTCGTTGATAGGTGACAAGATATTAATCAGATTAATTATATCTGCGTTTGGTAAAGAAAGAGACACCTTATTCAGTATTAATTTCTCGCATACTTATAGCATTTGGTAGATAGTTTGAAAAGTAGTTATTCATGTATAAAATTAGATTTACATTTGGTTTGCAATTTGCCCCGTGGATCACATATGTTGTTTGTTGTTGTTTGGTTTAACATTTAAACGCCCTAACAAAAACATGTATAAGTTCACGTTGGATTCATCTTCATGTATTATTTTATGGGGAATAGAAGATGAAATAACTAATACTCCTTCCGTGTTAAAAAAACATTAGTGTATTTCTAGTCAGAACAATAAAAAGACTACTCCTTTGACAAAAAATAGATAATTTGATCAAACTATCCTTAATTAAATAGGTATTGAGATTTGGGCACACATCAATTAATAGGGGCAAATCTCGAAAGATAAAGGTTAATTCTTTCTTAATTTTGATAAGTGGACACTCATTTTGACCCAAGGAAAAAAAAAGCTGAGTGGACACTCTTTTTAATCAGGAGGGAGTACATGAATAAAAAGTTGAAATGACAATATTACCCTTATCATTCCCCACTTAAATATTTTCCTTTCTAAACAAATGTTTTATATAATTTCTTAATATAATATTTTAATATTTTAAAAAAATAATATTTTAATTTTAATTGTAAACAAATATTTTAATTTGAGTGAAAATGATTTTCACTTCCCAAACTTTCTTTGAAAATCAAACTCTTCCCTCAACTATGAACAATAGACATTCTCCCCCCTTTATCCTATGCAATGTCTATTTTACCCTTGACATTTTCAATCCTTCATCTATATAATACCTTTTTATATTATATAATTTTTTTTTAACCGAGGTATTTATAGATTATTATTTAAATTCATAATATAAGTAAAATAATCCTTTTATGAATTTATCACAAAATCTAATGTTACTTTTTATGATTGATAATTTAATATCTCATCTTATATATATATATATATATAAAAAGCGGGGCATAAAATACGACGCGCGCAACACAAATGGAGGGTTTTCATTTATCTTTTTTCTCATAATTTTGGCCTTTTAATCCATTTTAACTCCTATTAGTTATTTAGTCAAAAAAAAAAAAAAAAAAAAACAACTGACGCATCCTTTCGGCTTTTTTGTGATGTTTCCATACGCTGCATGCCTTTTTTAAAAGCGATTTGTGTCAAAATTTTGCCTCTGTCTCTCACTCCATTATTACTAAATAAACCCACAGGCTACACCTCTTCCTTATTCCCGTTCCTTTCTCCAATTAATATCATTGCTCCTACTTACTTCCATAATAATCTGTTTCAATATAAGTACAGTTGCTTTGCCTTTTATAGTTTCAATATAAGTACAGTTGCTTTGCCTTTTATAGTTTTACACTGTCATTTCTTTTTGCATTACTGAGATATTAATATAGAGTTTCTTCTCTTTTATTTATCCTTATTATTAATTTACTTTTTGAATTTTAACGGTACTCTGGCTTCTATTTTTGGGTATGCTTCTGTGTCTTTTATAATTTTCTCTGTTGTGCATATATGATGTCACTCAATTATTGTTTGCCTCTTTAAATTTTTATAATTATTACAGGAATGATACGGAAAGTTAACTGAGGAAAAAAAGGCCATTTTCGAAGAATGACAATTTTGCAGACGAGATTCGAGGAGGAAAACAAGAAATTTAACTGGCATGGAGAGGAAAGTAAGTGTTCTATGAATATGTTTTCTCCATTATTTTTAAAGAAATTTTTAAATGTAAAAACAAAAATCTTTATTATCTTTTACCTCAATGTTTTTGCTTTTTATTCCTTTTATTTGAACCCACTAATTCCCTATAATAATCAGCATTAACTTCCCCATAATTAGCATTGTTGAAGATGATACATACCTTCACATAATTCCCCAAAAAATCACCCAACTCTTTAATTAAAGAGATAATGTATCCATTCAAAATTATCTTTAAATCCATCTAATTTCCTTATTCTATGTTACTTTATCATTAATTACTTCTATTTTATCTCACTTTCTTTTAATTTCGTGAATAAATGATATATAATTGTGGCAATAGAAAAGTGATGCGACGCAAGACATTTAAAGCAAGCTTATGTTTGACAAATTTGAATTATAGTTCAAAAGAAACGTTGGATCTCCACACATATATGTATTCCTTAGTAGTTTTTTTTCCATTCAATTTATTTGAAAATTGGTGCTTAGTTTCATTCTTTTTTTAATTTTATTTTCTTATGCTTATGGGCACGGAGTCTTAGAAGATGAAAGTGAATGAGAAATGGTTGAATGTATTTTGAAGGATGGTAGACATAAGAAGATCAATGGAAGATTTAAGGAGAATGAAGGAAAGAAATATATTGAATGTTGTTTTAGTATTATAGCTTATTTAAAGATAGATTTAATTTTCATTGTTATATGTTCGTCTCAATTGGAAGTGTTTATCAAACAAAAGTGTAAATAATTTTTTTGTGCTTATTTCTCTTTTGTAGCTCGCTTTTTTGTAGTTCTTTCCTTTATGTTAATCTACGGCTTATGCTTATTACCACATTAGTTCTATTTTTCATTCATATTATAATTGTATTATGCATTTTCTTTATTGAAAAAATTATTTAAGCTAAATGTAGGGATTAATTTAAAAAATGTAATAAGATTTAAATTACCGCGCGAAGCGCGGGTCGATTATCACTTGTTATTTTTACATATATATGTATATGTATATTTAAGTTTCACTTCTCTCTTATTCACGATTATCAATATATAAACGAGTTTTAGTCGTCATTAATGGAATATTTTAAACGGAAAAGGCTCAAATATGTCATCGAACTATCAGAAAAGGCTCATTCATGCCACTTGTTAATAGTTGGGCTAAAAAATGCCACCGCCGTTACCATTTTGGGTCATATATGCTATTACTCACTAAAAGAATTCTACTACAACTATATTTTGCCATGTGGCATTATCTAAATCCTTCATTTCACGAGTGGTATATATGAGTCATTTCGTAGTTCAACGGGATATTTGAGCCTTTTCTTAATTCCTATATAAACTTCAATCTCTTCTAATTCTATGTATCAAGCTTATAAGGACAAGTTTGTCCCGTATACTAATAACATTATTCTTTTACATGGAAAAGTTATGCTCTCTTATTTAATTAGATTATGAATCTAATCTTATTCTACATCCTTCACAATTTTTACATACTTTACGGCTCTTTTAAAAAAAATTAAAAAACACATAAAATTTATTTAAGAAAAAAAGAGACAACTTTAAAAGAGAGTACACTAATGAGGTGTAGATGGGTATCAAAAGTTGCATATGAGTAAAATTTGGGGTATTAATAGTGGTCGGGAGAAGGCTGAAATATGTCACACTCGTGTGTACTTTTCTTACTCATCTATACCTCGTACTCTCTTTTATACCCGCCTCTTTTTTTTTCTTAAACAAATTTTATTTGTTTTTTAAATATTTTTAAAGAGTCATAAAGTACATAAATTTTTTGAAGGATGTAGAATCAGATTAGATTCACAATCCAATTAAATGAGGGAGCATAATTATTTTTATGTAAAAATAATGTTATTAGTATAAGGGACAAACTTGTCCTTATAAGCTTGTAACATAAAATTAGAAAAGATAGAGGTTTATATTGGAATTGGGAAAAGGCTCATTGATGAGTCGTGAAATTACGCGATATTCGACGCTAATTCCTTAAGCTTTTGTGACTCCTTAAGCACTTTTGTTGTTACTTTTTGTGTTTTTATGTTGTTTTGTAGGAAAAGATGCCCGGAGAGCATAACGGAGCAAAACGGAGCAAAACGGACCAAAATAGAGCAAAAATAGAACAAATTCATACTTTCTGGCACCATATGCTACACGCAGAGTATAGCATAGTGCGTGCAAAGATATGCAACATGCGAGCGAAAGCATCTATGCGGCATCTCTGCTTGTCGATGAAAATGGCACCATATGCTACTCGCAGTGTAGCATATGGCGCGAGATGTTGCACATGCGAGCAAAGATGTCTTGCGGCGTGTGGTGACAGAGAAAATGTCACCACATGCTACGGTTTTGGCACAACATGCGATTAGCATGTTGAACATGCGAATAGCACATGGTGCAGCATGTTGTGCAAGAGGGTATTATTGTCCAGATTTTGTTCCCGTTTTTGGAATGATATAAATACTCTTTTAGGGTTTGTAATAGATATCTTTGGCAGTTTTTCATCAAGTTTGGAGACTAGTTTTTACACCACACTTTGGGGTTGAAGATTTGAAGATTTGGTTGAGTATTTCTTAAACCTTTAATTCATTTCTTCAATTCCTTGCTTTGTATTGTATATCTAAGTGTGTAACTTTCTATTCCATGACTTGAATCTTGTTTATGAAAATATTCTTGATTAAAGTTTGGTTTGAAAGTCTTGTTATGCTTATGTATTGAATGATTCTTATTGCTATTGAAGTGGGTCTTTGTTGATTTAATTAATCTCGTTCTTGAACGTTTCCAAAGGGATTAGCTAACCCTAGGACTCACCCATTTACTTAGATTGAGCTCGGAAGAGGAAATCTAGGTTGGGAAAGATTGATTAACAAGAATTTGGGTAATAAAACCCATCTAATAACTTGAGCTAGGAATAGGAAAGTTACTTGAGATTCAATTGGTTGTGCTAGATATCACACTCTAAGGCTTGGAAAAGCTTAGAGTGAAATTCATTGATTTGGTTGGAAGACTTTCAGTGAGATTGTAGAAACCATTATCTATTAACATAAACCCGCTCTTAGTTGTAAAATCATAAAATACGTTGGATCGTTACTTGAGTGTAATATCCTTTGTATCCAAACTTGTAGCCATTGATCATTTTACTTGCTTTCTAGGTTAGTTTACATTTCCGCATTAGTTATAATTTTCTCAAAAACCCAAAATATTTTCTATCGTTTGGCTTTAGCTTAGTTGGTGAAAATTTCATACTTTTCTTAATCGCCTATATATTGTTCTCTGTGGGATTCGACCCCCGACTCATAGTTGGGTAAATATATTGCATACGACCGTGTACACTTTCTCTTTGAGGAGTGTATTTGGACGTTATCAAAAATGGCGCCGTTGCCGGGAACAATTTGGCGTATTTGGGTTAGTTTGGGATTTAAGCTAACTTGCTTTTGTTCAAACTTTCTTTGCTTTATTTTATCTTTAAAAAAAAAAAAAAAAAAAAAAAAAAATGGCATCTTGGAATGAAAATGGGTTTGATGGTTGCAATCCATATTTTGATGACCCATGTCCTTATTGTGGAGGACCCCACTCTTGGCAAAATTGTTTAAAGTCTCCCGGGGGAGGATTGTGCGCACAATCTCGAACCCATGAGTGGAGCATATGTGATAGATGTGGTGGTCAAAATGGCCATTGGGCTAATTGTGCTTATGTGTCCTTCCCTTCCCCGAACCCCTACTATGACGATTCTACTTTGTGTTATGACAATGATAGGGAAATAAAAGTGGAAGAAGTTGAGAATGGACAAAATGGAGAGTTCAAGCTCATGATGGAATGCCTATTTGAAGGAGGAAATGAAAAGCAAAAAAGCCTTGGAGGAGTACTTGGAAACTAATCTCCAAAATGGCTTGATGAATGAATACAAAAATCTTTCATGGGCATTTGAACAAAATGAAGAAAAATTCTCAAATGCTCAATATGAGGAGAGAATGCCCATGTTGGAGGCCAATCATGAAAAGGAGGAATCAAGAATTGAACATCCTCCAACCGAATCCATTTTCATCAGAGATGCCAAAGAAGAAAAGAAATTAGAGTCAACCGTTGTCTTGAGAAAAATGGTGGAAGTTGACTCTAGTTTGGGGGAAAATGAGAATGTCAAAATCCGGAAAAATTTGCAAATTGGGAGGTTGAAGTCTCACTCCAAGCATTTTTCAACATTGGATTTGTATGGTGATATGGGAATTGAGCCACATACATCCATGTTGGATGGTGAAGAAGAAAGACAAGTGCCTTACATCTTGCAATTCGAAAGAGTAAGAAGGCAAAATGACATTCCTCATTTGAAAGCCAAGAAGTGCAAAATGAAGAAATTAATGTTTGGCTTGTTCATCTACTTACCACCCCCCACCACTCATGGTCACAAACTTGAGTCCAAGTTAGGTGCCCAATTCATAAGCTCCAAATGGCGAGAAAAGTGGTGAAGGTAACCGTCGTGCCGCGACGTTAACTTAAGCGCTGGTGGGAGGCAACCCATCGTTTTAAAAATTTTAAATCGTTTTTGAAATTTTATTTCTTAGAATAGTTTAGTTTATGGTTTTTGACTAATCTACAAAGTTTCAATTTTTGGAGTTATTTTGGGCATATCGGATATTAGGACAGCCCCAAAACCAAGAGTAAAAGTCGCAATATTTTTTTTTTTTTTTTTTTTTTCCGGTGTCATAACATGCGATTCGCATGTCGTACATGCGAATCGCATGTCGGGCGTCGCATCCGGTGACGAGACCAAAAAAAAAAAAAAAAAAAAAAAAAATTACGGGCGACATCACATGCGACTCGCATGTCATACATGCGAATCGCATGTGGTGTCAGCGAGTACAAAAAAAAAAAAAAATTCTATTTTTATGTTTTGTTTTGATTATGTCACGGGTAGAGACACCGTAAATGTTTATAGTTGGGGGTGGCATGCGGTAGCACATTATATTTTGAAACTTGTTCAAAATTTCTGAAAATTTTGTTCTTTTGACATGTTGTGGATTAGTCACTCTTATTATTTTATTTTCTTTCTTAGCTTCTTTCATTAGTCTTGTAAGTTTAGGTGTAGGTTCTCCTTTGAGGAAAAATGTGAAAACTCTTGGTTTGTTTGGTACTAATAGAGTTAGTCTCTTGCATGTGAAATTGAAATGCGAATACCCCTCCAAATTGTTTTGTGAAAGTTAAAAAACAAGATGCATAGGAAAGAATGATCTTTGTGACAACTTTTTGGCTCATTTGACGACTCTTTACATACTAGTTGTGTTTAATGTGGATTATGAGATATTACTAGTTGTTCTAGTGATCCATCTAGACCGGTTCATATGCCACGTGTGGTGAGTGTTTGTTAAATAAATCTTGTGTTTACTTTTATCATCTAGAACTTGCCCGGTTAGTCGTTCAATGCTAATTTTGATTATGTTGGTTGGAGAGATGACCTTGAGCTATCTTTGTGATTTTTGAAAAGCCTCTTTAGCCTTTCTAGCCTACCATTGCATAAATAATATCACTAGTAACCCCATTTGAGCTTATGACCTTTTCTTTGATTGCCACATTACAAGCCTTTACCTCGCTTCGACGAAATGTCTCTCTTTTGAACCTTTCCCTCCTTGAACATGAAATTGTAAATTTGAGGCCAAAAACCTAAGTTAGGTGTTAGTGTTGCGTCGAGAATGGCGAAGGTTGGTGTTGTGGAAAAGTCAAAAGAAAGGAAGAAAATTTGAAAAATACAAAAAGGTTGCAAACTTTTTGTGAAAAAAAAAATGTATCTTTGAAAAAAAAAAAAAAAAAAAGTTGGAATAATTGGGGAAACTAGTATGCAAAGGAAGGAGTGATGTTTTGAAATGAAGAGGAAAGTGGACAAAAAGTATGTGTAGTGTTCAAGGAGGCGTAGTCACTTGTATCCCAAATACTTATCCTACCCTTCCCTAAGCCTACATTATGAGCTTAAAAGTCCCGATGTGATCTCCAACGAATGATCTTGAGTTAGTGATGATTGAAAATAAGGGCAAGCTTATGGTGTGATATTTGTTAGCATTAGAATTTCTTTGATGAGTGTGAGTGACTTTGTGTATTTGTCCCTTGTGTTGTTGTTGTGAATATAGTGATTTGGGGGGACTTTCTTTCTTGTGAGGGCATATGGATTACGATAGATTGGTGATGTTGAAAAATTCAAAGTTGAGTCAACCGAGCATATCTAGTAAGCTAGTAGTTTTTTGAGTCACTTATCGAGGCTCGAGTGTTGTTGCTTGATTGTTTTAAATCTCTAATGCATTCTTGAAAATTGTATTTTGAAACGAGGGAGTTATTTCGTTGAAGCTCCACATGTTTGTAGCCTAATTATTGGTACCAACCAAAGTCATGTTTTTGTGCTTAAAATGGATCCTCATTGAGATTTTTGTTTTAGTTTGCTTCGGGACAAGCAAAGACTTTAAGTTGGGGGTGTTGATGAGTCGTAGAAATTACGCGATATTCGACGCTAATTCCTTGCTTTTGTGACTCCTTAAGCACTTTTGTTGTTACTTTTTGTGTTTTTATGTTGTTTTGTAGGAAAAGATGCCCGGAGAGCATAACGGAGCAAAACGGAGCAAAACGGACCAAAATAGAGCAAAAATAGAACAAATTCATACTTTCTGGCACCATATGCTACACGCAGAGTATAGCACATGGTGCAGCATGTGCAACATGTTGAAAAGATTCATCGCAAAGATTCATCTGCCGGTGAAAATGGCACCATATGCTACTCGCAGAACAGAAGATATGGCGCAAAGATGTTACATGCGAGCGAAGATGGTGCGCGTGCATGCGCTTAGTAGAAAATGTCACCACGCTACGGTTTTAGCACCACATGCGATTAGCATGTTGAACACGCGAATAACGTGGTGCGGATGTTGTAAAAGAGGGTATTTTGGTCCGCATTTTGTTCCCGTTTTTTGGAATGATATAAATACTCTTTTAGGGTTTGTAATAGATATCTTTTGGCGCTTTTCATCAAGTTTGGAGACTAGTTTTTACACCACACTTTGGGGTTGAAGATTTGAAGATTTGGTTGAGTATTTCTTAAACCTTTAATTCATTTCTTCAATTCCTTGCTTTGTATTGTATATCTAAGTGTGTAACTTTCTATTCCATGACTTGAATCTTGTTTATGAAAATATTCTTGATTAAAGTTTGGTTTGAAAGTCTTGTTATGCTTATGTATTGAATGATTCTTATTGCTATTGAAGTGGGTCTTTGTTGATTTAATTAATCTCGTTCTTGAACGTTTCCAAAGGGATTAGCTAACCCTAGACTCACCCATTTACTTAGATTGAGCTCGGAAGAGGAAATCTAGGTTGGGAAAGATTGATTAACAAGAATTTGGGGTAATAAAACCCATCTAATAACTTGAGCTAGGAATAGGAAAGTTACTTGAGATTCAATTGTTGTGCTAGATATCACACTCTAAGGCTTGGAAAAGCTTAGAAAGTGAAATTCATTGATTTGGTTGGAAGACTTTCAGTGAGATTGTAGAAACCATTATCTATTAACATAAACCCGCTCTTAGTTGTAAAATCATAAAATACGTTGGATCGTTACTTGAGTGTAATATCCTTTGTATCCAAACTTGTAGCCATTGATCATTTTACTTGCTTTCTAGGTTAGTTTACATTTCCGCATTAGTTATAATTTTCTCAAAAACCCAAAATATTTTCTATCGTTTGGCTTTAGCTTAGTTGGTGAAAATTTCATACTTTTCTTAATCGCCTAGCATATTGTTCCCTGTGGGATTCGACCCCGACTCATAGTTGGGTAAATATATTGCATACGACCGTGTACACTTTCTCTTTGAGGAGTGTATTTGGACGTTATCACTCATATATGCTACTGAACTACGAAATGAGTCATATATGACACTCTTAAAATGAGGGATTTAGATAATCCCACGTGGCAAAATTTGATAATGGCGCTGGCATTTTTGAGCTCAACTATTAACGAGTGGCATGAATAAACCTTTTCTAATAGTTCGATGGCATATTTGAGCCATTTTCGTTTAAATATTCCATTAATGACAACCAAGACTCGTTTATATATTGACAATCGTAAATAAGATAGAAGTGAAACTTAAATTTACATATACATATATCCGTAAAAATAACAAGTAATATGTGTGTGTGTGTGTATTAAATTATCAATCGTAAAAAGTAACATTAGATTTTGTGATACATTCATAAAAGGATTATTCTACTTATATTATGAATTTAAATAATAATCTATAAATATCTAGGTTAAAAAAATCAATTTTATATAATATAAAAAGATATTATATAGATGGAGGATTGAAAATGTCAAGGGGTAAAATAGACATTGCATAGGATAAAGGGGGTAGAATATCTATTGTTCATAGTTGAGGGAGTTTGATTTTCAAAGCAAAGTTTGGGGTGGGTGGGTGGGTGGTGGGGTGAAAATGATTTTCATTCTTTTTTAAATCACATTAAAATTAAATACCTCTTTTAGGAATTTGTTATAGAAGATACCTTTATTTTTATTAATTATTTTGTATTACCTGCATTGAAAGATATTTATAATGTTATATTATCCGTTATTTTTTACTTGTATAAATAGATATCAGAGTTTTGATTATTATTAATTAAAAGAAATTATTTTTCTTCTCATTTATTTCATTATAGAACGACATTAATATACTCAACTAGTATTTCTCACTTTTCCTTTTCCGTCTCGAACCTAATATTTATTTTTTATAGAAAATTTGTTACATAGATTAAAGAGATAAACAAAACCATGATTTTAGAGAAGTAAAAGTAAAAAAGACAAGTTAATTATGTAAGGGAAAAATAGGAATTTAAAAAAGTCAATTAGGATAAAGCGGGGGGAATGACTATTGTTCAAAGTTGAGAGGGGAGTTTGATTTTCAAAGCAAAGTTGAGGGGTGAAAATCATTTTCACCCGTTTTAATTTTAAAAAGTATATAATATTTATTAACTTTTAATATAATAAACCAACATTCAAAAAGATAATTTATGCCTAACTAAACCCTGCACAACTACTACATGCATTACTAATACCTATATAACTAATACATAATCCTAACTAGCTACAAAATGACCCCTTAGTGTTTTTTTACTCGAACTATATGAAAATGCGATATATATATATATATATATATATATATATATATATATATATATATATATATATACGAAGTGAACTTTTCTTCTTAAAAATATATAATTGAATATCTTCTTAAAAAATATATAATTGAATATTAATGTCATATTTTATATTATATATATATATATATCCGAGCGAAGTGAACTTTTCTTCTTAAAAATATATAATTGAATATTAATGTCATATTTTATATTAAAGTAATTTAATCATTCTTAATCAAAACTACCTTTACATGATTCTGTCTTCTTTCGATGATATGCTTAACACCTTATATAAATTTCTTTGAAAAAAGAATATGTGAAAACATTTCAGTTTAAATATGGAGTAACCAATTAATCAGTATACATGAATTCCAATAAGAATATAAAAATTTGAAAGAAATAGCAAGGAGAAATAATAATAGTAATGTAAAAATCTAGGTAATGTAAACCTAAAATATCGTTTGCTTTTTCCAACCCGCTCTTTGTTTCCTTATTATTTTGTCTCTTAGTATAAATTATTGACACTTATGGTTAAAGAGTTTAACATTGTTCATGCCTCTCAAATAAAAATTAAAAAACTAAGAAGGAACAAAAAAAATATACATAGATGAAACAAATGATTAAAAAAGAAAATATATCCCATCACATGGATGGGATTAAATGCCGTAGTTGGGTCTAAATTTCAGCTATATATGAGCTACTTAAAGAGGGGGGAAGGAGGTGATATATATAGTTGGTATATGTATTCCGAATTCACACTCTGATAGAGTTGGTGTCTTGGTGATCCCGTGATTTTCCACTATCCTGAACCTACGACGCAATCTGACATTATTTCTGTCTGCGATTTTACCATTTGATCCTATTGAAATACGACCATTCAAATTTAGAGAACGGAGTTTGCTCTTAATACCTGACGACCTACGTACAACATTTTCATAAATTAAACGTCTCTTGGTATTCCTAGAAAGTGCTTTTGACATTGAACAATAATGAAGATAAAATGAAACGCTTAAACATTCTTTTAAAGCAAAAGAACACAAATAACATATTCATAAATTAAAAGTCGCTTGGTAGTCCTAGAAAGTACTTTTACTTAAGAAAGAAAAGGACATATAGAAGGGATTGGTTAGAGAGTAAAGTATCGTAATATGGCTATCGAGTCGAAAGATGCTTCAAAATTTCAGGTTTCCAGTCTGAATAAATAAAGGCAAAAATACATTCCAAAATGCAGGTGGCGATAAATTTTGATAAGGTTGTTCAAATGTTGACAAGTATATAATTTTTTTCCGATGAATGAGCGCAACGAAATTTTTTAACATCATCACTGCACACCCGCCTAAAGATTTATGGTCCATTTGATTTCGCAAGTTATTTTTCATTGCTAGAAAACTCTTACGATTACGTATCAAATGACAGCAACAACAAACAATAACATACCCAGTGTATGTAATCCCACAAGTGGAGAACAACAAGGGGCATTCTGAGAATGTTACTGATGTGGCGTGATTTTACGTCACAATTGATGCTTTTTAACTATAAGTTTTACTTGTTTTTAAGCAACTTGTTATTTTACGTGGTTTTTAGTATGTTTCAAAGTTATATGGATCCCTAGAGCTACAAAGTGTGGAAACAAGAAAACTGGGAACTGAAACAAATTGGACATTCTCGGAAATTAT
>NC_081343.1:57767586-57779529 GCF_029784015.1 Lycium ferocissimum
AGCAACGGAAATAGATAAGGAAAAGAAACCATGATGACTCTGTGGAATTTGACATTATCATAATATCCTCTCGAAGCAAGTTTTCTCAAATCACGACATGTTGTTGGCACATACGTGTGATACATCTACTCTAATAGTTCGAATTTATTATTTCCCTCATTACCCAGAATACCCAAGCTGCAAAATTAATAAAACAAAAAAGCAGAAGAATATAGACCTCAAGTATAAATAAACCAATGGAGTTTTCAAGATGACCTTGTTATGCCCAGTGACAGAGCCAGGATTTTACTAAGGGGGTTCAAAAATATAAAGTAGTAAATAAACGAAGAGGCCAAGGGGTTCAACATTTACTATGTATACATAAAAAATAATTTAACCTTATATATACAAGGTAATTTTTTGCCGAAAGGGATTAGGGTGAACCCCCTAGCCATACCTGGCTCCACCCCTAGTTATGCACCACATCTCTGTAGACCTACTCCAAGCAAACTTTATGAAATAAGAGCAAGTTCTCTGCACATGCTCGTAATACATCTACTTTTAAAGTAGAAATTTCAACTTCTCCCTCATTACTCAAAAATTTCAAATGCCCAATTTGTAACACCCCGTAAACTTGAACTAGGTGTGAACATGCAAAAATCTAGTATTAAGATGATATTATGTCGATATGAATCCATTCTTGATGAATTCGGGTGGAAGATGGTCGTTTGAAGTCAAACCAACTAAGGAAGCTTCTAAGGCCTCTTAAATTCGCCTAAGTTTTAGTAGGTCTGTCTTCTAGGCGATTTTTATGAAAATGTGTTGCGAATTTGGAAACACTTCCTCAATGAAAGTTGTAGATCTTTGAAATATCTTTCCAACGGTAGGTCGCCCATCCCAAACGGAGCTACGTACAAGGAGTTATGTCCATTTTACCGAACACTGTACAAAACCGACACCCGTCGCATTTTCAGGCGCGTGGGGGCGCGTGCAATGGCCCCGTATCGCGAGCCGATTGCGCAAGTCTGAGTATTGAGCTGCAGAACATTGCGCGATGGTCCCGCATTGCGGACCCATCGCGTAACGGGTCGGATTTAGGTCAAAAAGTCGGGTTTACGCGTTTTCGCCATATTTAAGGTTTGGGTTTATTTCCCTCAAAGACCCCATTCACGAAAATTTACCCTAAAGTCAATAAGAACAAGTCCCAAGCCTCAAGAACCATACAAGGTAAGTGATATCATGATTCTAGGTTGAATTCAAGTTCCTAATCCCTTTCTAACATGATTTGATGACCAAAACCTAGGTTTGCAACATAATTCTTCCCAAAGTGATTCAAGCTAGGGTTTGGGTGTTCTTCATTAGAAAAGTGATTTGTTAAACCTTGTTTAACAAATTAAGGTATGTCTCCCTATTAAAAACCTTATTTTGAATGTATGTCTCCCTTTTAAAAACCTTATTTTGAATGTATGTCTCTCTTTTAAAAACCTTATTTTGAATGTATGTCTCCCTTTTAAAAATCTTATTGTGATTTGTATGTCTCTTTAAAAATAAAATCCTTTTTTTGAATATAAAGGTGATTGATATGTCTCTTTTGCAAACTCTCTTGAAAGATTGATTCTTTATAAAAGCATGTGTTGAATGATATGATGAATTGGTTTTACACTCTCGAAATTTATTACATGTTTTGATTAATGGTTAATGTGCGTGAGGACAAGCCCACATTAAATCTAGATTGTAACAAACCCTATATATGTATGTGATATTATGAATCATTTTCTTCTATAAGAGATGATCAGTGATGATGGTTAATTTTTGGTATTGATGATTTTACAAAGGAACTATGACAAAGAAATCTTGTTTAAAGAAGTGAAAACGTTTTCAAGATTATCTATGAATTTATGGATTTTCGTAATGGTATAATGAACTTTAATGCTATTTGATGGTGTGACTGTTTTGAGACAAATTGTGAATCGGCTTCTATGCTATGAATTTTGTTGTTGTGTTTGGCCTAGCTACTCGGGAGGAAGGGTAGCCACTTCATGGATCCTAGTGTGGTAATTGCCTAGCCATTCGGGAGGAAGAGTGGCCACTACCGGTTCGCTACCCGGGGTGTGATTCAAGCCTAGCTATTCGGGGGAAGGATAGCCACCGCCGGGGTTCGCTACCGGGGTGTGATGTATGCCTAGCTATTCGGGAGGAAGGATAGCCACCGCGTACTACATAGTCCGGTGTGATTTATGCCTAGCCATTCGAGAGGATGAATGGTCACCGAGGGTCTCATATTCCGGTGTGCTTACGCCACTACAACAAATATGATATTTAGCTACGAAAATGCTAGCTACGGCGCAAAATTCGTCACTAATTATTCACTTTTCGTGACAAAAGTTACATTTCGTCCTTAAATACGAGGCACATATTTTTAGTGACGAAACACAAAATTTCGTAGCAAAGTTTTGTCCCCTAAAGTTTCCCTCCAAAAATGAGTTGGCGCCATTTATTGAGTACTATTAACCACGAATTTAAAGTTATCGCGACACATTATTTTGTCATTAATGATGTACCCAATTTGCGACAAGGCGATTTTCGTCCTAAAAATTAGTTAAATTTTGGAGACGAAAAACTTTTGTTGCAAAAACTGTGTTGATACATTGGCGACAAATTAAAATTTGTAGTTAATCACTGTAAGTTTTAGCTACAAAATTTTATGTTTAATTGTGACTTTAGTTTTTGTCACAAATAAGATAAACAATTAGTGACAAACAATTTATTGTCTCTAATCAACATGCGACTTAGTGACAATAAATTTTTGTCACAAAATATGCAATGTTTTAAATAGCGACGATTAAAAAGTTCTAGTTGAATGATTTAACTATTGGTGACGAAAAATATTCGTTGCTAAAATCAATGATCTTTGTTTACAGTTGTTAATGGTGACAAGTTATCGATGTTCGAGTGTCTCCTGATAGCGAAAATTTTTCGAAAAACCATGATATTTATGAAAAAAGCAAAGCGGCGCGAAAAAATAAGGAATGAGATGATGTTTCAAGTTTGGAAATCGCAAGAAATTCGTACGTTTAAAATATGGTTATAATCATATTTAAATTGTGGCTACTTTATTGCAATTATAGTCAAATCCGCAAATCAAATTCAATTCTAGAATCAATTTCAAATACAATTTATAATTTAATCAAATTGAAGTAGTAGAGAAAAATTAATTATTAAATTAATTCATTAAGCTTCTTGAACTTGAACAAAATAACACATATTCGTAAAAAATAGACTAAATATAATAATACACCCGTAAATGATCTGTATGTATGTATGTATGTATGTATGTATGTATGTGTGTGTGTGTATATTAAAAGTACGAAAGCCCTTAGTGAAATGTCGTTCATCCTTTTTACCCATGAAAAACATATTTTATATTAGGGAAAATGCATAAAACACCCTAGACTTGTTTCCAATTATCAGTAACACACGTATACTTTGCGGGGGTCCCATTACCCCCTGACCATTTTAAATTGTAATTATTACCTACGTGTTGAGGTGGCAAAGAGAGTGCATTTCACCCTCTTTGAGAGAGTGAGATAGTACAAAATAATGTTAAAAGTTTATTTTTGAATATTAATTGTTTTTTCTTTTCCTTTCCATTTTCGCCTTCATAGATTCAAATGGAAATTGGGTCAAACTATTTCATATTCATAATTAAAGAAGCATATTTCTCGCTTTCCCTAAATTAAATACTTCTATGGAACTTAGGAATTGACAAACGATATGGATGGTTGATTAATATAGTAAAACCTTGATAACAAAAGATCATCCTCCATAAATGTAATGAAATACTAAGATAATTAACTCTGATTGCTTGAGATTTTCCAAGCTTAAACCCAGTTACGTTTACGCCATGAGTAGAAGTTCAACTGAAAAAAATCAAAACAAAGAAGATTTTTGGTTAAAGAACAAAACCCATTTGTAGATGTAGTCGATAGAACCCAAAAAAAAAATCAATTCTTTTACAGAAGGGACTAATTTCCTATTAATTGCTATCTCTATTGTGGTTTGGCAGAGATGGCGGCAAGGGACAGTGGGTATGTCGACTAAAATGTGGTTCCATTTTTAAGAACATGAAAAATATAGAGGAATCACAACAATTTGTTCTTTTTTAATACGAAAAGGGGGGTCTATCGTTAATGCGGGTGTTTAGTGGTTGATCTATGGGTTTTCCGGGCAAAGGAATGAAGTATTTAGAATTTTGTTACCATAGATGGACTCTGATTGTATTGGTTGGAATTTTCTATATTTTTACCAAGGTTCTTAGATCGAGGATTTCTGGATGGTGTTGATATTTGCAAGTTTGTGGTTATAGACTTTTTATGGGTTCTTTCTTCATGAATCAAAGTGAAGAGCTTCTATTTGATTTTTCTTTGTTTATTTCTTTCTCCATCATCACCTTCTTATTTATTTTCTTTCATTCACTAATCCCATCACCACTCATGAATCGAAGTCCTTATTGATCAATATCTATTTTTGTGGCTTCATTGTTGGAGCATAAGTAGCATATTCAAATGATGAAACGTCCACTACCGCCGATCACCTTCTTGTATAGAGCAAGACATGACATTTAATTGGGAAAAATCTCCTCACTTCATCTATGAAGGACTAAATACCATTATTTCATCTTCATACCTAGAGGAAAGATAATCATAGCTCTAAGAGAGCTACCACATTCTTGGTGAAACTAGAAAAAAGGTACTAGTAGCTACAGTTATAGAAAGGCAAATAGAAAAATTTCATTCTCTGTCATTAATAATAAAATTAATTCAAAGGGTAAGCTTTTGCTTACTTAGTTACTAACGAGATTTTTTCATTTTGATGAAAAGCAAAGGCAACCATGTTTAGAAAGACAAATAGAAAAGCCCCATTCTCTGGTTGTGTTCTCTTACATTTCAATATGTTAATGTTTCTTCTTTTTCCATGATCTCAAGTTCTTTTTCATAAGGCTTTTTTGCCTACAAAAAAATGATTAGGCTTGTGATAGTTGATTGTTCCTTATTCATTTGGTGGTAATTATAGCCCAGGTATCCTAAGATTTGATTGCTCCCATCAATTGGGAAGTGGTAAAAACTTCCTTCCGAATTGACAAAAAAAATCTTTTTTCCTTGCCGGTGTGGTTAATGCAATAATCAAAGTTAGTTCTTTTCTCTTTCTCTCTTTTTTTATTTTGACAAAGTAAGCATTTTAATTGATAAGCATCCCGAGCCTTCATATCATGGAGCTAAACATAATCAATAATTTGCTCTTACATTTTATTTCTATATAATGCTTATCCCTTTGGAAAATCTACTTCAATTAGTTACTATTGTCTCAAGTCGGCTACTCCATTCATAATGACGAGCATGGTGCACCATGCTGAGACAATGTATTTGCTAGATTGCTCCAAGATTTTTTATCATTTACTTCGACATTGCGAGTTTCATATGATGAAAATCCAAGCAATAAATGGTTAGAATTTTTTTCATTTCTAAACTCGTTTATCCAAACTACATGGTCCCCAAGTAAGCTTAAATGTTCCACGTACCGTAAACTAGACATGAGTTTCCCGGAAGTTTAATAATGAAGTTGTGTAACTTCTCTTCATTTTCTTTATGAGTTGTGTAGCAATACTCTTGAGTGTTATCAATAGGTTGAAAATGGCAAATGTTAAAATTTTCTTTCGCTCGAAACAAGTGGAAGGAGCTCACAAGATAGGAGAGAGACGTTATGATTAAATTACATTGTATTTTTCAAGATAATCACATTTTTATCACAGGACATTATTTTGTCATTAATTGATTATATTTGTGATAAAACATAGTATTTGTCCTAGAATTGCCTTATGATTAATAATATGATTCATTCTTTAACTACAAATTAAATTTGTGTTTTATCATAATTGTTGTTGTCCCTAATCACGATAATTTACAAAGTGACAATTTTGTTGTGTCAAGAAAAAGTATCTTTAGTGACGACATGATTGGTTTCAACTACAAAATTATAAGCCATTTTTGTAAAGCAAAGTTGTCACTAATTTATACATTTGGGGAATATCTTTCATATAAAAGGTCGTCTTTGGTGACGAAATTATTATTTTTTAATTGCGAAATATATATAACTTTAGTGACAATTGGTGTTGTCACTAATTAAATTGAAAAATTAGTGACGAGGAAGTTTTGCTCGTATTAATAACCTTTTTAGTGACGAAAACATACTATCACTTACAAATATTTTATACTTTTATTTTCCACAATGAGTTCGCCATAAATATTATGCATTTTGGGACAAAAAATGAATTTCGTAGTTAATGCAACTTTATTTAGCGACGAAACACTAAATTGTCTTTGTATACATTTAGCGACCCGCTAGTGACGAACGATTGACGAATTTTTTTTCGTCATGAAAGATATTTTGTGACGAAATATAAATTTTAAGTGACAAAATAATTCGTCACTGATAATCAAATTTGTTGTAGTGCGCCTAGCCATTCGAGGATGAATGGTCACCGAGGGTCTCATATTCGGTGTGCTTATGCCTTTCAGCCATTCGGGAGGATGAGTGGTCACCGAGGATCTCATATTCCGTGTGCTTACGCCTAGCCATTCGGGAGGATGAGTGGTCACCGAGGATTTCATATTCGGGGTGTTTATGCCTAGCCATTCGGGAGGATGAGTGGTCACCGAGGATTTTATAATCCTATAGGGCGCGCCGGACAAGGGGAACCCATGGTGATCCCCTCGATGTGATTGATTCTTGGGCCTCGTATTGGCATGTGTGACATTCTTATTCTCTTATGGAATTGTTGATGACTATCTTAATTGATCAATTTGAAAGGCATATTTGAAAGTTGTAACTTGACAAAAGACTTTATAATCTAAGCTTTGATAATTCTTATTAAGATACACATGTCGAATACTTGTTTTATATTGAGTAATGGTTTTGTAAACCGTTTAACAAATGATATTAAGAATCAAAAAGTGGAATGACCGTTTTTATGTCATCTTCTCGTAATCGATTTCTTTATGTATTATTATATTTTATTTTTATAATATTTGTCGTCCCCGAGACACTCACCGAGTACGACTCGTGCATACCATTGTTGTTTTTGATGGTATGTTAGGTATCATTGAGGAGCAGTTCGTGATACGCCACGACTTAAGAGAACTTGTCGCTTCGAGACTATTCGGTGAGCCCACATGATTGTTCGCGGGGCACCATTCTATCTTTACTCTTTCGCCTTTTAGTTTCGAGTCGCGTCCCGATGATTTAGACATTCATCATTATCTTAGAAGCTCCATAGTATACGTTCTTGTGGGTAGTTGTCGAGTTATTGATTAACTCCCGTGCACGTTATTACGTTTGACTAAGTATTTGGTGAATAAAGACTTCCGCTAATTTAATTTATATATTCATGATTTGTTACATTTAGTTTATAAATCGTTATACGAATCGTTGAACTCCGGCGGTTCAAGTGTTATTATTGTATCGCTGCAGGTTCTTCCGACGTTGTTCACGACGTCGGCCACTGCCTAGTATTTTTAAAGGTGATAATAATTACACAAATAAGTAGAAGAATATAGCACCTTAAGTGTAAACGAACCATTTGAAGTTTCAAGAGTGACCACTGTAGCCTATATGGTCTCATTCTGCATTCTTCCACATTTTCCGGTACAAAGCTATAAAAGATCAGAACACAAGGGGTAATGGCAAATTATTCAACACGATAATGGAGAAGAAGTTAAGTACGTCACCAGATTATTAAACAAATTTTAAAAGAGCAGTTAAAGTCGAAAAACACAAACGGGTGAGATTAACTTTGATCACACTTGTTGAAAGAGAGAAGACTTTGATTGTAGAGAGCATTGTTAAAATCTGGAAAGAGGAACTCAACGTGAGAATTAGTGAATAAGTAATCAGTTTAAGCAGATCGGTTGAACAACAAAGTTGCAATCAGAAAGCTAAAATATTAACAAAAAAAAATTCAAACAATACCTACCACCCGGAAAATAATGAACTGCGACATAAAGATAGGCCCAAAAATAAAGTTTTACAGGCAAGCCCGCATTATAGTTGAAATAAAATGAATCTTAATATGCAGACATAGTTGGGACTAAAACTGGGAACAGGAAAAGGCAATTGAATGAAGCAGGCAAATGGAAAAGGGTATACAGAAAAGGAAAAAAGAGAACTGCCGGTTGATATTTTGTAGTCTTACACGGTTGTCGATTCAGCGTGTAGAATCGACACGCTGACTTTCCACTATTCAGATTTGGAGATATCTGGAGAAGTATTTCTCATATCAGCGTTTCAATTGAGAGAGAGATTTGCTGGAATGGGGAAGATAACAGAGGGGGCTACGAAGAAGGGAAAGGATAGGTCTTTTCCAGCAGTAGTTAATGGGGAATTGTTGGTGTGTAGAGTAAAACACCGAACCGTTGCGTGTTTTGATTTTTTCTCCGGTAATTTGTTTAGGAGAATGAAGGAGAAATTGTCAAAAAATTGTAAAAAAAGATAAATATAATTCCTGCTTTCAGAATATGACACACGCATTTTTCTACCGTTTTTATATATATATATATATGATATATATATTATTTGTTCAACTTTATCCTCTGTTATACTATCTAGCCAACGTTACCCCTGCCTTTATGAAACTTATCAGATTTATCCTCGATTAATGGTTTCCCATTCTGACCAAAATTACTCATATTTGACTTTCAATTACCTAATTCGAACTGACTGTCCATTTAAAGCCGTGACCTGGCGACCCGCAACCCACCAGACCCACACCAAATCACAACCAAAAATGAACCAAATCAGTCCCAGGTTGGACCAAAGCAGTAGCAAATAACTGAAAAAAATCAAAAAATCACAACCAAAATAACGATATCATTGATATGAATTAGAAAGCTGGAAATCTTCAAATAAAAGGACTGAAGATGTTATCAAGCTTAAACAAATTATGTTACTGAGGCGAAATTGTTCCCAAATGTACAGATACTAGGATTTGGAATATTTTATCATCAATTGCGAAGTACATGAAATGAAGAGCGTACAAATGATTCCGAAAAGGGGTAAATGCCCCAAGTATTTTTATGTATTCATAAAATTAAGGCTTTTTTCTTTTGCTGTATCCTTTAATCTTCTTTTTCCCCATTTTTTCTGTGGTTTAGATAATGACTAAAATATTTGTTCTGGGCACGGACTCTTTTTGGTACATTGCTAGTGACGCTGAATCCACTTAGCCAATCAATTTAATGTATATATACACAGATTTTGTGATAAACATGTAAACACCATCCGGTTGATTAAAGTGACTTGGATAAAAAAGAGGAGGATCTATTAACAGTAGGTCTGATCTAAAGAGGTTACATAAGTGCTCAATCGAATAATTAGTTAATTGAAGCTTCAGTTCTTTCAAATGGGCTGGTCTTTAATTTTTGCCTTCAAAATCGAACTTACGCCACTTTATTATCATTATTGTAGTGATATTATGATGCGAAAATATAAACTTATGCCCACAAAAAAGTTGTTTGCATTAAGAGGCAAAAATTAAAGTCCAACACAAAATAGGGACAAAAGTGCAAATGACCCTGAATTTATTGTTTTGACTCGGACTATGTGAAAAATGCAATACAATTCAAAATAATGAGATTGCAATAACTTTGAACCCACCAACTTTACATTCCAGATTCACACTCTTATAGAGTTGGTGATCCCCTGATTTCCTGATCTTTTCTTAGTTTCTTTCCTTATATCTTCACTAAATTTAATATCATGGCCACTAAGGAGTGCAGGATTATTTGTTTATGGCTCCAGTTTCTACACTTGAAATGAACGAATGTAGATAAGTGTCTTTCATATATCTTATAGAGTTGGTGATCCCCTGATTTCCTGATCTTTTCTTAGTTTCTTTCCTTATATCTTCACTAAATTTAATATCACGGCCACTGAGGAGTGCAGGATTGTTTGTTTATGGCTCCAGTTTCTACACTTGAAATGAACGAATGGAGAATTGCCCTCAAAGTGTCTTTCATATAACACATGACTCCTTTTCTTTCAGAAATTCAAAGAGGAGAAATTTTGCCAAAATAAGATGAATTATCAGTAGAAGTCTAACACTATCCTGAACTTACACGAACATTATTCCTGTCTGAGATTTTATCATCTGATCCCAATGAAAAACGACCATTCAAATTTAGAGAATGGTGTTTGCTCTTAATATCCAGCGTATGGTACTTAATCCTGTATCACCACATGCATCAACACACACAACTTTGTCATAAATTAAAAGTCTCTTGGTATTCTTAGAAAGTACTTTTGACATTAAACAATGTATAATGAAGATAAAATGAGACTCTTTAGCATTCTTTTAAAGCAAAAGAACACAAATCACATTTTCATAAATTACCAATCTCTTGGTATTCTTAGAAAGTACTTTTATTTAAGAAAGAAAAGGACTCTATTGAAGGGATTGGTAAGAGAGTAAAGTGCCACAATTTGGTTATAGAGCTGAAAAATGCTTCAGAATTTCATGTTACCAGTCTAAACAAATAAAGGCAAAATACATCTCCGGAACTAATCGAAAAATTTATTCACCATTTTAACAAGTTCAATAATACTTATGAAGCAAATTTGTCCAAAAACACAAAATCATTGATTAATCAATTGCAATATTCCCTCACTAAATGGGTGGGTTCGAACACATAACAAAATAAATAAGAAAACTCAGGAAAGGGACTTTTATGTCGAAGGATGTTATCAGGGATATAACTTAGTGATCAACGTACAACTCATTTCATGATGAACAAGTTGATTTACTTTTGGTTACTTTGCTTAACTCTGACATGCATGATTGTATTCTTCAATGAGTGAAATATCTGGGTTTACGTCGTTGTATGGCACTGAAAGACTCATAGAATGGGTACTGAGCATTCGATCTACCACACCCATGGTTGGTCTGTTAGCAAGCTTTACTTGAACGCACAATAAAGCAATGTGTATGTATCTCATGATGTCACCAACCGGTCCTGAGCTTCCAGTCAACATGGGATCTATCAAACTTGAAATTGTTCCTTCGCGCCAGTTCAACCAATTCTATGACATTTCCATTTTAGGGTCAGACAAAATCATACATCACACAACTTCCGGTCCATATTACACGTCTTTTAAAGTTTTTCTTTTCTCTTGAGAAAGCCATTTGATGATCTTAATTACTCGTATAAAGTATTTGTCTAAATTACAAGTAACATTATCTTTGTTTCAACTATTTAACACTCCACTAATTAGAGTTGTAAGGATGAATCTGAAAAAAAAAAAAGGTATCCGGTGCACAAAAGACTAATATTTGAGTAGCGGAGGGAGTAACATATCTCATATCATATATGTAACAAGTCTCCAACTAATTTTAGATTGAATAGCAGTTTATTGATTGAGGGGGTTACTTACATAGCTCAAAAGATTTTTCATGGATTCTCCATTTTTGAAACAAGTTTTGATTTGTTGGCCACTTATAATTTCTACTCCAAAACTGAAAACATGAGATTTGACTGAAAAATCCCCATGCGTTGCATACTGCGCGCCATATATCCACTGCAAAACGAAAACAGGAATTACAAGAGTTGATTTCTAACATTCCGCAACTTATGTATATATGACTCAATTCTCATCAACAGACTAAGTTAAAAAGGCCAAAAATTCAATTTTGGAGCTTAGTGGTCTACACATGGGGGTCAACAAGACAATTAAATGATTAATAAGGAGCCAAAATCGATAGCCACTTGATATGTATAAGAATAAAACATTAAAATATTTATCGTGATCATCATTAGTAAATTTCAAGTACGAATATCTAAAAGAAAAAAATTATTTTTCTCATAGTAATCTAGTCTTGTAAAATTTCAAAATCACTTATTTCATATCAATTCGTTT
>NC_081343.1:57779629-57891863 GCF_029784015.1 Lycium ferocissimum
GTATAATTGGTGGCTTGAAAGAGGCGATGATGATTTTGTAAAATATTGCTAATTCCCTTCTCTCACTGATAACGACGCTATTCTGCCGCTCCTCTGGTATGAATCCAACGTATACTCCACCTCCGATGAGAGTTGTGGAGCTTCATGCCTACCAAGTGTTTGATAAAATGTTTCAGTATATTTCACTATATTTCAGTGTACTGTTTCAGTATATTTTGCTGTATTTCAATGTATTTCTAATTTATAAAACAGTTTCTGATATATTTCATTGTATTCCATTGTATATACGCATACTACAATTTCATATTTTTTAAACAATCAACCATATTTCATTGTATTCCAGTGTATATTTTTCTGTATTTGGAAGTATTTCTAAAAGTTTGGAATTGAGTAATTTGGAGAGAGAAACGTGGTTGTCGTGATTATTGTTGGTGGTAGAGGAAGTGGCAACAAGGAAAGCAGTGGAGGATCTCCAGCCAATGGCCGAAGCTCAGCCATAACAATTCGTCTGTTAAATCTCCATGGATGGGCCAAAAGAAGAGGAAAATCCTTCTTATGTTTGCTGATCATGTGGTGTTGTTTATCTTATGAGTAATGAAGAACAGTATTGATTATAGCAATATGATATTGTTGCATCATCTAGGAGCAAGAGAATAGGTTGTTGTGTAGAAACACTATTGATGAGAGTTGTGGAGCTTCATGCCCACCAAGTGTTTGATAAAATGTTTCAGTATATTTCAGTGTATTTCTGTGTATTAACAAACAATATATTTAATTTTCGGTATATTTCAGTGTATTATTTTTGCCATTGATTATGTGTATTTCAATATATCTCAGTGTATTTATGTTTATATTTAATTATTTTTGGCATTGATTATGTGTATTTCACTGTGTTTTATCTAATTTCAGTATATTTTCATTGTATTATTTTTGCCATTGGTTATGTGCATTTCAATATATTTCCGCGTATTTCTATTTGGAATGGAGTAATAGGGGGAGAGAAAGACGTGAGCTGTTATTGAAACATCAGTCGTTATGCGTGAAGTATGGTTGATTTAATTTTAACTTACCATTTAAAAAGAAAAAGAAGAATTTGTTCAAAAAATATAGCCTATTTTTACTCAACCCGGCTTTGTATTTTCGGGTATTTCACTGTATTTCAAAAAAAAAAATAGAATGAAATCAAAATTACCTTGTTGATAATCGAATTTTTCAACTGTTCTTCACTACGACAGTGTAAAATCACTCGTTCGTAAATTATAGAGTTTATTAGCTCGAATCAGATTGTTGAAAAAATTTCAAAGATGAAAGAAAATTTTACTGTATTTTTGGAAAAAGAAGATGCTGAGTTTTTTTGAATTCAAAAACTTTTTGAATGGAGTGATTTTGATTGACGGACGTTAGCCGTAATGGAACCTCATGAGGTTTGCGTGAATCATGGAACCATTAATACAAATTACCATATAATTTGAAAAGATTTTTATTGCCATAAATATAGCCGTGTTTTACTCAACAAGTCTTACAGACATTTCACCGTATTTCAAAAACGCGAGATTCAACCGAAATATGTACCAAAAAGTAGCTATGAATTGTAAATCTTCAACTTATATTATAACTTGTTAAAATTTATTAAAATGTAGCTATTTGAGTAAGTTTTACTAAAAATATTCTTTTTAAAAACGCACTTAACAATTAAGATCTGAATGCAGATTACGATTCAGATCCAAAAGTCAAATAGACTTAATAGCTAAGATCTGAATGATTAAGATTAAGACCTTCGTTAAATGCGAACAAATGAGGCCTAATAATCACCTTGTACATGGGACCAAATCCGCCCTGCCCCAGTTTATTAGCATTTGAAAAGTTGTATGTTGCTGCTCCAACTGTAGAAAAATCATATTGCAAGAATTCTGGATTGCTAATATCATTCCCGAGTGTACCTTCACAAAGTAGTAGTAATAACATACAACAAAAATTTGTGAAAATTGGTCTTAAAATTTCAACGTTCCTTAAACATCATATTGTCCATTACTAATAATCTATGCTATCTTACCCTGAATGTTGTCCATCAGCTTCCTCCTTCGCTTCTTCACCAAGATAACAAAATTGATACATAGAGCAAGAATAATAACTATAACAGTTGGCACAACAATACTAATGACGATTGAAGCTGTTTTATCATCCTTCCTAATTGGTGCTGTTTTACAATCAGTTCCTATTTGAGTTGTTTCAGCATCATTCCCTGTTGGAGCTGTTTTATTATCATTCCCAATTGGAGCTGTTTTATCACCATTCCCTACAAAAATGCTTCAAATTCTCATCTATAAGTTTAATTTAACTAAATTGTTAAATAAGGTAAACTTTTATTAACTTAGTTATATATGTCTTTCACTAATGTCAGATCAAATTAAAGTGGACAATCAAATTGGAAAGATGTAATTCACCTGTAGGTGGCAGAGCTTCTAACGGCACCTCATTGAAGAAACGGGAACTGCCATAATGGAAATAGCACCTAGGCCCTATGATTCTGCCACCAGTCTTGCCGTTGCAGGTACAATAAGGCATATCTCCATAAGCGTGAGTTAAGCAATCGGAGCAGTTCTGCGGAGATAAATCGAGTACACTGCACAAGTGCATACATGGTCTGAAAATCTGGACCTGTCGCATTACCACTAGCATATTTTCGATGGGGACCACCTCCTGCAGCTTGGTCTCGCAAATCATCCAATAATTTTCTCAGCTCCTGATTAAATTCCTCGGATTTTGAGGCATTCTCATTATTCCAAAAGTAATATAAAGTAGAAAATGATGCAGTGTCTATAATGGGCTGATTTGAGTACTGCAAAACGAACATTCATCATAGCCAGCATTAGCTTCTTTTTCGTTAGGACATATCTCTACAAGCTTTCGAGAAACAATATTGACGCAATTGCGACATCGTTCTAGCTCCATATCTCCTCTACATAGCACAATAGCACTGACCATGTCGATGTTTTGGCCGATGGAAGCATTGTAGAAACCATATTTATCCATATTTGAGGAAAGGGAAGAGATGAGTGAGTTAAGATTTTTCTGGTATGCACTGTTTTTGGTGTAGTTACCATTGAAACCACATGTAACGTATTTCATATCGGACAGCTGCGCTAGGATGGGAATATGAAGATGGATATGCAGAAAAAGAAAGAGTATCCATTTCTGAATTGCCATGGGCGTTATAACTGTTTATGTTGCTCGAGATATAGAAGCTTAGATATTCTTGAAGAAAATGTAATATATACAATGATTGGCTACAAGTGGTATGCAGATTTTCATAGTAATTCAGTGCTAAGTTTGTAATAGTTGACAAATAAACACGCTGAATGTGTACTAGTAGCAAGTAATTTGCCTAAGAAGAAAAAAGTGTACAATTTCTGAGAACCACACATGTCAATCAAGGAAGATAGCAGAATATTCTTTCTTAAGGCTAGCAGTGTAGCTCAACGGCCTTAGTCTAAAATAAACACTGTTGGTCTATTATTTAGAGTCGAAAAATTGACTTTTAGAATATGGACAGGAGTAGATGAACAAGGGAGCTCGGAGGAAATTTTGGGTGCTATTTGCTCTCTTCTTTGAACATTTCAACTTTTTCGGATTCCAGAAAAGGAAATCCAACTGATTTGTATCTTATTTTCTTTTTTCCTTGTATTTTCAATTTCAATCCGTCGTGGTTTCTCTTGTATTTTGAGTTCTAGATATCCCAGCACAAATATCTTCGTATCTTAAGTGATTCAAATTGAATTCACAAACCTATTAGCAACGGAAGTTGTCACCAAGAGCGGATCAAAAATTTAAATTTAATGGGTTCAATTTTTTCGATTCTTAATATTATAGTCATTGTATTGTTAAAATAATTGGTTCAGATCTAATATTTCGTGCTCTTTCATTGGAAGGAAAGTACTTTACTTATAGTAGTAATTTCCTTATGAAGGACTATTGTAAGGACGACGAGGAAGAAGAAAGCTGCTAGTGGTGCTATTTTGCTGAGAAAATGGTGAAGATTAGGTGTTTGTGAAAAAGACCAAGTGAGAAAGAAGTGAAGAGTGGTGATGGAGGTGACTGACAGCTTCAGAGAACGGGAAGGGATTTTACATAGCTGAAGGTGTAAAGGCGGCGGAGAGTAGTTGTTCATAAACGGATTCAGAATTTGAAGTTTATGGATTCTTATAATAATTTCAAATTAATTCTCCAAGATAATTGAGTTCACGATTAAATATTTACAAATTTTTAATGAAATTTTTCGTTCATATACAGAGTATGAGCAAAAGTTATTGAATGCCCGGAAGCCCGTATCAAAAGCTTTGGATCCGCCCCTGATGCTTTGGTAATGTAGAAGAAGATGGCTATGGGCAATAGAGAATAAAACAGAGAGATGGTGATTTCAGGTGTGAGATGGTGGAACAGTGCTGGCTAATGGTGGTGCTTGGAACGATAGTGATGAGGTGGTGTTCAGAGATATATAGTGTCATTGGATGGAGATGAAGAGCAATGCCCCGTGTTAGCGAGTGAGGCTCTGTGTCCAAAAATATGAATAAATTTGTGTAAGGGATTTTGTGTGCGCGCGTGTGTTGTGTAATTGCAGAGTGATAAAAACAAAGGAGTAATACTCATGAAACAAATAAGTCTGAAACACAAAATCATTAATTAATCAATTACAATCCTTACTAACTGGGTGATTCGAACAAATAGCAAAGTAATAAGAAAACACAGAAAAATACTATTAAGTTTAAGGATGTTATCAGGGATATAACTCAATATAGACGCCTCATTTCGCAATAAACAAATAGATATACTTTTAGCTAGTTTACTTAACTCTGAAATTCTTGACTTGGGTTCTTCAATAAGTGGAAGACTCAAAGAATGGCTATTGAGCCTAAGAACAACTGCACCCATGGTTGGTCTATTTGCAACATCTTTATGAACGCACAATAAAGCAATGTGGATATATCTCATTATGTCACGAACCAGTCCTGAGTTTCCAGTCATCATCGGGTTGATCAAATTTGAAGTTGTTCCTTGCAACGCCAGTTTGACCAAGCCTGTGATAGTTCAATTCTAGAGTCAGACAAAATCATATAGCACACTACCTCTAATCCATATTATACCATTCTAGAAGTTTTTCATTCCTCTTGAGAACGACATTTGAAAGCCTTAATTATAATATTTCACTCAATTAAAGTTGCACTAATTAGAGTAGTAAGAGTGATTTGTTAACAAAAAGGTAATACGTTCTTAATTTCCTAGAAGGTTAAAATTTTAGACTAAGTTTAGTTTACTGAAAGACTAATATTAGAGAGGGAGAGGGAGTAACATATTTCATATAATGCATGTTGCGGGTGTCCATTAGCTTGGGATTGAGTGGCACGTATCAGAGCCAATGGTTTGGTAGGATGAGTATGATGAGGCCATGGATAGTGAAGAAAAAGAAAGGTGGTTTGATATTATGCTAGATGAGATTAAATCCTTGCATGATAATCATACATTTGATGCGGTTAAGCTTCCTAGAATGAGAAAACTTTGAAAAACAGGTGGGTTTTTAGGGTGAAACATGAAGATGGTAACCCAGTTCCACGGTACAAGGCTAAATTGGTTATCAAGGGCTTTAATCAGAAAAAAGGAGTTGATTTTGATGAAATCTTTTCTCCATTTGTGAAGATGTCATCCATTCAGGTTGTCCTAGGCTTGGCTGCGAGTCTAGATTTAGAGTGTTGCTTGATCTTCGAGATGGCGGTTTCCTCCACATAGTCGGGAGGGGGAGAATTGTTAGGTTTTTGGGTTTTCCCTTCCTATGTGGAATTGGATTAATAAAACCTAATCCAATTAGGTTTTTGGGTTTTCCCCTTCCTATGTGGAATTGAATTAATAAACCCAATCAATTTGGACAGGCCAATTTTGCCCAAAATTTCCTCTATATATAGGATCAATTTAGGTCTTATTTTTAGAACACAAGTGAATTCATACGACCTATATAGAGAGAAAAACGTGAGAGAGAAACAGATTTCGTCCGGAAATTTTCTGCTACAGCAGTCCGCTTTAAATTGCGTTTCTCGATTCGTTAACCGTTGGATCGTGCTGAAACTTGAACTGGGGGTTCTCAACATCTGGTTCTTCGATTTCAACGGTGAAGATCGGATTTTGTGTCTGTAGCTCCAGTTTAGAGTACGAACAGTAGCTCATTTTTTGGGGTGATTTCTCTCATTTCTTCGCTAGTTTTGGTACTATCTTTTATGTATTATTGTTCCGTGCTTGGCTTTGTTATTGTAACCATTTGGAGAACATTGTTGTAACTCTTGTTGATTATAGTGGAGCTTTTATGGGCCGGAGGTCCCGTGGATGTTTCCTCTTCACATTGAAGGGGTTTTACCACATAAATTTGGTGTCTCTTCCATTCGATTTATTTTTGCTTGCTTTGCTATTTTATTGTTGGTATAGCTGCTGCCTAGATTTCCATTTGTGCTAGTGTTTATTGTCTTCTCTTGGTTCAAATACTGTGGGAAGTTTCGACTTGAGTATTTCTTCTGCTGTTACCTCATCGTGCAATTTGGTTATTGCTTGTTTCTTCCCAACAAAGTGGTATCCGAGCTTGTGGTTGTATTTGGTTGTGTTGATTGTCTATTTGAATGATGGAGGCAAATATGAGCAAGATGGTTTGTTTAAATGGCAATGATTACTATATTTGGAAAAGCAAGATGAAAGATCTTCTATTTGTTAAGAAATTGCATTTACCTGTGTTTGCTTCTAAGAAACCGGAGTCTATTAAAGATGAAGAGTGGGAATTTGAGCACTTACAGGTTTGTGGCTATCTTAGGCAATGGGTTGAACATACTGTTCGAAATCATATTGTGAATGAGACAAATGCTAAAAGCTTATGGGAAAAGCTCGAGACACTTTATGCTTCAAAGACTGCAATAATAAGTTGTTCCTCCAAAACAATTGATGAATATTAGATACAAAGAGGGCGACCTCTCTATTTTTTATCATATCAATAATTTTCGTGGTGTCCTTGATCGGTATTCGGAATGGGTGTCAAGTTTGATGAAGAAATATAGGGACTTTGGTTTCTTAATACTGCGGACTCTTGGGAAACTCTTGAGTTTCTTTGACTAATTCTACTCCCGTGATGGTGTAACTATGGAATATGCTAAGAGTGGTGTTTTGAATGAAGAGATGAGAAGAAATCTCAAGTTTCATCTTCTTCAACTTCACACTCCGATGTTTTGGTTCAAGAAGTGGGGAGAAGTAACTTCGAGGTCCTCAGTACAAGACTTCATACATGTGACTATTGTCACTTGAAGGGCACATCAAGAAACATTGCTACAAGTTTAAGAGAGACCAGAAAAGGCAAAAAAAAGAAGGCGATAATGAAAATCGTGTTGTTGTTATTGCTGAAATGATCTTCTTGTTGCTTGTGGTAAAAATGATATCAATATTGTTTGTGATGAGTCTACCTGGTTTGTGAATTCAGGTGCCACTCCTCATGTCACGCCAAAGAAGGAATTATTTTCTTCTTTATGCTCCGGTAATTTTGAAATTTTACGAATGGGTAATAATAGTGAGGCCGAGGTACTTGGCATTGGCACGGTTGCTTGAAAAGTAAGAACGGTTCGAGGTTGGTTCTTAACAATGTCACATGCGTACAACGGATGTTCATCGAGATTTAATTTACGTAGAAAAGCTTGATGATGATGATTACGATCAAACCATTGGTGGTGGCCAGTGGAAGCTTCTTAAAGGTTTAATGGTTGTGGCTCGAGGTTACAAGATGTCTGATTTGTACTTATTTCGGGGCTCCATTTGTGGTGACTCGATAAATTTGGTGGAGAATGATACTTCATCAAAATTATGGCATATGAAAGCTGAGTCATATGATGCAGAGAAGGGATTGATAACTTGGCTAAGAAGAATTTTCTTTCGGAGTGAAACAAGCAAAGTTAAAGAGATGTGTTCATTGCTTAGCCGGGAAACGTAAATGAGCTTTTCTTTTCGCAGTCATTCACCTTCAAGAAAGCATGATTTCTTTGAAGTTGGTACATTCTCGATTTGTGTGGTCCTTTTAAAGTAAGCTCTCGTGGTGGTGCACTTTACTTTGTGACTTTTATTGATGATCATTCTCGCAAACTCGGGTATTTCCTTTGAAGTCCAAGGATCAAGTACTTGATGTGTTCAAGACTTTTCGTGCCTTGGTTGAGAGGCGTAGACGAGGAAGAAACTAAAATCGCATCCGCTCGACAATGGTGGTGAATACATTGGTCCTTTGATAATTATTGTAGACGAGTAGGGTATTCGGCATCGAAAACTCCTCCAAAGACTCCTCAGTTAAATAGTCTAGCAGAGAGGATGAACAGAACTCTAGTTGAGAGGGTTAGATGTTTGCTTTCAGATGCTAAGCTTCCAGATTCATTTTCGGCAGAAGCACTTAATACTGCTACTTATGTTATCAATTTATCTCCTACTGTTGCTTTGGATGGTGATGTCACGACGAGTTTGGTTTGGTAAGGATGTCTCTTATGCTCATCCGAGAGTCTTGGTGCAAGGCTTTTATGCATGTTCTAAGGATGAGAGGTCAAAGCGGAAGTTAAAACTAGGCATTGTATCTTCATCAAGTTATGGTCAAGACGAATTTGGCTATCGTTTCTATGATCCGTTAAGAAGAAACTCGTTAGAAGCGCGATGTTGTGTTCTTTGAAGACCGGACAATTGAGATTTTGACAAAGGCGAGAAGGTTGATTCTCGAGCAATAAAGAGCTTAGTTGATGTTGACCAGTTCTGTGACTATTGCACACCGAAGAAAATCTTCAAAATAATGAAGATCAAGTTGATAATGAAGATAGTGATCATCTTGAATGACCAAAGATGATGTTGTTGATGCTCAGGTGGAAGATGATGTGGTTGGACAGCAACCAGTTGCTATTGATGTTCCAGAGAGTTCTCTTAGAAGATCTATTAGAGAGAAAGTACTTTCATCTCGTTATTTTCCCAATGAGTTTGTACTCTTGACTGATGGGGGAGAACCTGAAAGTTTTGATGAGGCCTTTTGGAGAAAACCGTGCGGGCTTAGCCCAAAGCGAACAATATCACATCATGTTAAGAGTATCTTTGGGCCGTTTTAGCCCAACAACTAGTATCAGAGCCAATGGTTTGGCGGGACGAGCATGAAGATGGCGGAGTGTGGCGTGGGGCCCGGCTTATTGCCTTTGCCGGTCTATGGGCCGGTTTACAACCTTCACTCGTAGCTTTGAAGACGCATACACAGCCTTTGGGCTTCGGTGATCGTAAATACTCTAACAGTGTTGGTGGCACACATATATGTTGAATCTCTGATCCGTGGTATGATAATGAGCCACGTGGAACTTAGTTCGAGGGGGAGATTGTTGGGTGTCCGAACAAAGTACCACATTGGTAGCTGGAAAGAAAAAGGAGCTACTTATAAGGAGTTGGATACTTTTAATGATGTGAGGCCTTTTGGGGAAAATCGTGCGGGTTTGGCCCAAAGCGGACAATATCACATCATGTTAAGAGTATCTTTGGGCCATTTTAGCCCAACAACTGGTATCAGAGCCAATAGTTTAGCGGGACGAGTATGAAGATGGCGGAGTGTAGCGTGGAGCTCGGCTTAGTGCCTTTGCCCGTCTGGCTGGCCGATTTACTACCTTTATCCGTAGCTTTGAAGACCATCTGCTTTTGAGGCTTCGGATCGTAAATACTCGACAATGTGGGTGGCCTGCAAATGTTGAATCTCTGACCCGTGGTATGATAATGAGCCACGTGGAACTTAGTTCGAGGGGGAGATTGTTAGGTGTGCGACTAGAGTACCACATTGGTAGCTGGAAAGAAAAAGGAGCTACTAATAAGAAGTTGGATGCTCTTAATGATGTGAGGCCTTTTGGAGAAAATCGTGGGGGCTTGGCCCAAAGCGGACAATATCACATCATGTTAAGAGTATCTTTGGGCCGTTTTAGCCCAACAACTGGTATTAGGGCCAATGGTTTGGCGGGGCGAGCATGAAGATGGCGTGAGCGTGGTACGGGGTAGGACTTATTGCCTTTGCTTTTGTCTATGGGCCGGTTCTACAACCTTTACTCCGTAGCTTTGAAAGACGCATACATAGCCTTTGGGTTTCGGTGATCGTAAATACTACGACGGTGTGGGTGGGCACACGTACGTATTCGTCAATCTCTCGATCCGTGGTATGATAATGAGCCACGTGGAACTTAGTTCAAAGGGGAGATTGTTGGGTGTGCGAATAAAGTACCATATTGGTAGCTGAAAAGAAAAAGGAGCTACTTATAAGGAGTTGGATACTCTTAATAATATGAGGCCTTTTGGGGAAAACCGTGCGGGCTTGGCCTAAAGCGGACAATATCACATCATGTTAAGAGTATCTTTGAAGTGCATTTTTAGCCCAACACTTGAATGATTGACCTGTGTTACTTACATAGCTGGAAAGTCTCTCACAAATTCTCCATTTTTGAAACAAGTGTTTCTTTGACCACTTACAATTTCTAGGACTAATACTCCAAAGCTGAAAACATCTGACTTGACTGAAAACTAGGGGTGGGCGTTCGGTTGTTCGGTTCGGTTTTTTCAAAGTTCGGATTGGTATTTCGGTTTCGATTTTTTTTAAGTGGAAATCGAACACCGCACCGAATTAGTTCGGTTCGGTACGGTGTTTTGAAGTTCGATTTCGGTTTTCTAATTCGGTTTTTTGGCATTGCTTAAGCAATAGTCACCTTTTACCAAATGATTCATGATCAACATATCAAGAATGTCTTTAGTACTGGAAGATTAGCTAGCAACAAGAAGAAACAACATCAAGAACGGCCAACACTGCAAAGACTAGCTAGCACCGCAAGACCTGACTGCCAGAAGAAGATTAAAGAATTGCAATGCGGCCAACAAGAAGAACAACAAGAATCGGCAAGCTGAACCAACCGATGCTGACAGCTAACAAATTGATATAAAAAAATATTATATTAAATATTCGATTAAACCGAAAAATCAAAAATTCGAAACCGAACACCGAATTTTCTATTTAAAAAAGCCGAAACCGAACCGAAACACCGAAACACGAAAAACTGAAAAACTGAATTCATTTGGTTCGGTTCGGTTTTTCGATTTTCGGTATTTATGCCCACCCCTAGATGACACAGAGTAATTTGGTGGATCTTGATGATTCTTTGTCCCTTTAATCTTTTTCTGTTTGGGTGTTTTTGGTTCGAAGGAAGATATTTTGCACAGAAAATGATTTATTGCAATTTAAGAAAATAAATAGTTTTTCTACTTATTTTTCATGTTTGGTAAATATTTTTAAAAATATTATTCCAATAAATTTATATATAATATAAGCAAACATTGCGGTGAAGGTGGGAGTAGGCAGTGGCGGAGTCAGGATTTTCACCTAGAGAATTCAGAAGTATGAAGTTAACTAACTATACGAAGAAGGCAAGGGGTTCAACAAATATATATACATAAAAATAATAATTTTAACCTTATATATACAATGTAATTTTTTGCTGAGTGGGTTTGGATGAATTACCTGGGGCCTACCTAGCTCCTCCCCCGAGAGTAGGAAGAGACAATCAGCGCGAAATGTGATTCATGAACCCACCTGAATAAAGTCAGTTTTTCTATTATTTTTTTTTAAATAAATGAAAAATATTTTAGCTAATATTTTAGCTAAGTAACACTCTGTTTGGAACATTGTTACCCATTGTATTGTATTGTATTGTTACCACAAAAACAATGTTTGTTTTGATTGTTATTTAAAATGTATTGTTTCGTATTGTTAAATTCCGTCGTTACGTAACAATGAAAAACCCCATTTTATGTAACAACCGATTTGGTGTTATCCCATTGTTACCTAATTTCTTTTTCCAATTATGTCCTTACTTAATATTTCATAATCCTATTTTACCCTTTACCTTATATTATTTAACTCCACCCAAAAATCCTATACCCTACGTCTTCTACGTAACTCTGTCTCCTTCTAGGTTTGGCTCCCTACGTCTTCTTCCTTCTGTTTATCTGCTCCCTATACGTCTTCTTCCTTCTTTTATCTCCTTCTACGTTTTTTCTTTATTGTCCTGCTCCCTGTTTCTTCTTCCTTCTTTTAATTTTATATGTTTGCTTTTTGCTCAGGACTCGCCATAGTTTCAAAGATTCTGAGTAAGCTAATTCCATTCCAGCTTTTATTCCATTCTCGCCATATGTTTGCTTTTTGCTCAGGACTCTGCCATAATTTCATTAATTTGCTTGCTTTCTTGTTTTATTTTTTTGCATAGAATATTTTGCTTATTTGCTGTGCTTTCCCATGCTTCTGTTAAACCATGACTCTAGAATTGTGTAATACACCGTATGTGAATCTTTGGTTTACTTTGTGGAAATTTCGTATTGTTCATGTTGAGTTAAATGCCAATCTGAAATTTTACTTGTTGATGCTGCTTGTTCATTGTTCATCTATGTGAACAATGTGTTTCTTTTTAAAAACCGAAAAAAATCGAAAAACCCAAATAACTGAAAAAACTGATAAAAACCAAAACGATAAGCTAGAGTACATGATTTCTGTGAACATGTTGTTGCCTCCTCGAATAAAGGCATTTTTCGTAACACATGTTTATGTTCATATTTATTTTAGCATCTTACGTAGTTTAATTAGTTGATGCATCTCACTTAATTTTATTATAGATGGCCGATCGAATAATCAAGATAATAGGCAAATATTGGGACAAGTGAGCTCTTTAGCATCATATGCTGCTCTCTTAGCATTTATTTGGTTTTGGAATTATGCACGTGAAATTGAAAATGATCGACGTACGATCACACATGCCATACGCCTTGAAAGAGAGCAAGTTAGAGATGAACTATTGAGTCATCTATTTTCTTGTAACTTTGTCGTAATATTTTAAGAATGACCCCTTCGGCTTTTACCGGTCTCTGTGAGATGTTAGTTAGAGACGGAGGTCTTAGACCAACACTTCGAGCTACGGTTGAGAGCAGTTGCGAAAACACTTTACCGTTAGCACATAATGTGACAAATCGCGAACTATCTTTCATCTTTCGACGATCGGGGGAGTCGGTCAGTCGTCATTTTCATGTTGTCCTACGAGCTATATTGGGGCTATATGAAATATTTATTAAACAACCTGATGGATCCCAAGTTCCTTCCCGAAATTGCCGTGACAACCAAAGATTCTACCCATATTTTAAGGTAAAGATTCAGCTGATTTTGTTTCCAATTCTTGCATACAGTAATTCATCAGGTCTAAATTAGTCGTGTAACCTTGTATAATCATAATCCTAATAGTGAATTATTTATAATCTGGAGGCAGCATATGAGAAGTATCTTAGTTCAAAACGAAAAGATTGTTATCATGTAGTTCTTTAATATGTGTTGCTTTGATCAAAACGAGAAGAAATGCTTCTGACGATAATCAAATTAGTTTCTATTTATTTATTACTCAAACTTTAGCAATGTCAAGATTGTTTGCATGTTCATTGATTATTATAATATCAGGATTGTATTGGTGCAATTGATGGAACACACGTACGTGTTAAAGTTTCACAAAGTGAAGCACCAAAATACTGTGGGAGGAAAGATTATCCAACACAAAATGTATTAGCTGCATGCTCATTTGATTTAAAATTCACATATGTGTTAGCTGGGTGGGAAGGTACATCATCTTTTTCAAGAATTATGAAAGAAGCACTAAATAGACAAGACCCATTAAAAATTCCAGAAGGTAAACGTTATACAAATTTGTCTAGACATAGATATACGTGATGAACAAATAATTGAATCTTTTATTTATTTATGTTTAGGAAAATACTACCTTGTTGATGCTGGACTCATGTTAAGAAGTGGGCTTATTACACCTTATCGGGGGGAGCGATATCACTTGAAAGAGTTTTCAAGAAATCCACCTCGAAATGCTCGTGAATTATTTAATTTGCGACACGCTTCTTTTGCGTAATGCTATCGAACGAGCATTTGGAGTTCTTAAAAAGAGATTTCCTATAATTTCTAGTTCAACGGAGTCCTCATATGGTATTGACACCCAAAAGCTTATTATCTTTGCATTTTGTATTTTGCACAACTACTTAAGAGGTGTAGATCCAAATGATGAGTTACTTGCTCAAGTTGATGCGGAGCTTATGAATGATAATGATGTGCATGAAGAACTTCCAAATCATCCTAGGGAGAGCACTGAGGAATATAGAAGAGGGGAATTGATTCGAGATAACATAAGCATTTGCTATGTGGATTAATTACCAAGATTAATTTTATTAGATAAAAATTCAAATGAACTTTTGTGTCACTATTATTCATTTGATATCATTTGAATGTAATTTTGTGATGCTATTATTTGATTTATAAACATTTTGTGTCGTGCATTTTACTTTATCTTATAACACTTATCAATAACTATGTGTGATGATGTTTTCTTTAATTATGTCTTATGAAAATTTATCTTAATTTTGTAGTTGTCAACATGTCGAAAAGTCAAAGGCATCCACCTCAAGCGATACAAATGTTTCGTATAACTCTTTATGTGTTTGGTCAAATGCTATGGATGACACATTAATTGATGCATTATGTAACGAGCAAACACGTGGGAATAGAATTGGTGGAACTTTCACTACACACGCACCGGACAACATATTGAAGGAGCTACGATCAAAATTTCGATAAATTTATTAACAAGGAGAAAATTCACAACCGAATGAGAGTAATTAAAACTAAATTTGCCAAATGCTATGACACATTTCAAATGGGGATGAGCGGGTTTTCATGGGATCCCATAACAAATATGTGGGATGCTGAACCTGAAGTATGGGACCAGTTAATTCAGGTAAATTCATGCATTACTAGTTTATTAGTTTTGTTCTTATTTTCATATGACAATGTTCATATCATTTTCTTTGATTGTATTCTATTTTTTATATATAGGCTAAGCTTTACTTGTTCGCCGAGCCGAGGACCATGTCAATTAGAAATTATGATAAGCTAATAATTTGTATGGAAAGGATCGAGCTACCGGAAAGCATCGAGACCGGACCGTATATGTTAAAAAGAGGTGCTCGTAAAAATTTGAAAAGATCAAGTACTAGTTCGTTGACTATTGATGAGGTAGATGAGATGATTTCAAATGAATGCCGCCTCGTTGGAAAACACCGAGGAACATGGACGGGATAAGCGTTAATCAACCAACTAATGGTGAACCTACATCGAATAGCTATCTAGAGACACCGACTCACTACCGTAAATAAAAAGTCTAAACATGATCATCTTGACGGAATGGCTGACATGTTGAGAGGTGGGATGGACAATTTGGCTCATGCAATTAACCGACTTTCAACTATGCCTCCTATTCCTGCGAACGAGATATGGCAAATGGTAAAGGAGATGAATTTGGAACGTCACACGAGCAATAAGGCTTATATAGTTCTTTGTAAAAACGCGTATATGTGTCGCACACCGATACGAGATGTCCACAGGAAGACCGCAAGATTCTTTTATTGACCATGATGTCACCCGAAGATTAAGTTTAGAATAATTTTATTTAAATTTTAAGTATTTATGATTTTGTGGACCGCATGAATACTTCGTTATTGACAATTATTTCGTTATGCATTTTAAGCTATGGATTATATGAAAAATATAGGCATCGTGAGAAAATCGTTTGTGGGGTTTCTTCAAACTTTCTATACCAGTGAAATTTTAAAGATTTTGAGTGATTAATGATGTTTCTTAACTATTTAGGATTGAATTTGAAATCTGAATTTGTTTGTGTCTAAGATTCATGCTTTTAATCATTATTGGTGTTTGGTAATCTTCTCCATTGGATCCCCCTGCTGCTTTTGTTGCCTCACCAACAATATTTAAGATCTACCAGTTTGGATATGTCCTAATACCCTGAATTATTAAACTTTGGAAAATGGAATTGGAGGTTCTGTTGGTTCAACAATTATAATGGTGAGTTCGTGTCTTCTTCAATTTTAAGTGTTTGTTAATTGTCTGATATTATGCTATTGCACAATTTACATGCATACTTATAGTTTAGGGTATTTTAGTAAACTTACCAATTAAAATACAAGACGATACATTCAATCCAAACAAAAAATATGTTATTACACAACAAAGAACGATACGATCTATCCAAACATTGTATCTACAAAAAGACAAAGATACAATACAATACGATTACATTATGAAACAATGGGTAACAACATTCCAAACGAAGCGTAAGGGGTCCTTTGATAGCTGGACAAGAGGCAAGTTAATCATGTACAGTATTAATTTATACCACGTTTGGTAGCAAGTAAAGAGACACCTTATTCATGTATTAATTTCTGCATACGTATACTGTGTTTGGTAGCTGGTCAGGAAGTAAATTATTCATATATAAAATTAGTACGACGTTTGATTTGCAATTTGTCCTGTGGAATCACACTGGGTATGTTGTTATTGTTGTTTGATTTGGAATTTAGAAACCCGCATAACTAATACATATATAAGTTATGAGGGAATCTATGTATTATTTTATGCGGGGTAAAAGATGAAATATCTAATACTTGAATAACTAATATACATGAATAAATAGTTGAAATGACAATATTACCGTTATCATTCCCCACTTAAATACTTTCCTTTTCTAAACAAATATTTTTATATAATTTCTTAATGTAATATTTTACTATAATATTTTAATATTTTAAAAAAATTAATTTAATTGTAAACAAATATTTTAATTTTAAGAAGTATATAATATTTATTAACTTTTAATATAATAAATCAACGTCCAAAGAAATAATTTATGCATAACTAAACCCCGCATAACTAATACTTGCACTATTAATACATGCATAACTAATACGTATAATCCTAACTAGCTACCAATATATATATATATATATATATATATATATAGTCCGGTGAACTTTTCTTCTTAAAAAATATATAATTGAATATTAATGTCATATTTTATATTAAACTAATTTAATCTTTCTTTAATCAAAACTACGTTTTCATGATTCTATCTTCTTTTGATGATACGCTTAACACCTTAATTATATAAATTTCTTTGAAAAAAGAAACTGTGAAAACATTTCAGATTAAATATGGAGTAACCAATTAATCAGTATACACGAATTCAACTAAGAATATAGAAATTTGAAAGAAATAGCATTGAGAAATAAAAATAATGTAAAAATTTAGGTGATGTAAACCTAAAATGTCGCTTGCTTTTTCCAACCTGCTTTTTGTTTCCTTATTATTTTCTCTCTTATATAAATTATTGACACTTATGTTTAAAGAGTTTAACATTGTTCATGCCTCTCAAATAAAAATTTAAAAACTAAGAAGGAACAAATATATATATATATATATATATATATATATATATATGAAACAAATGTTTAAAAAAAGAAAATATATCCCATCACATGGATGGGATTTAATGCCCTAGTCGGGTCTAAATGTCAGCTATATATGAGCTACTTAAAGAGGGGGAAGGATGTGAAATCTATGTTACTCGGACTCTCCTAAAATGTTGTCGGGTGCGTGTCGGATCCTTCAAAAGTAGTGTATTTTAGGAGGATCCGACATGGGTAAGCAACACTTTCGAAGAGTCCAAGTAACTTAGGGTGAAACACAAGAAGCTGATTTTTTCCAGATGTGGGTTTAGCTTTTGGGTTTTGTGTTGATAGAGCTTCTTGTGAAGAGCTAGATTTGCTAAAAAATTCGATCCTATTTCTGAAAGAGAAGCTGGGTAGAAATGGCAGGAAGAAGATCGCCTACAAAATATAACATGTGTTATTTCAGAATCGGTCATGTAGACAGTAAGGTCATATGATGGTCATATACCTCTATTCATTTTTGTAAAGACCCCTTTTAACTAATTTCCTCAGGAAGAAGAAGTGGTGATTGAAAAGACAAAAAAAAAAAACCATTGTAGGTTGTATTGCTAATACTCCCTCCGGATCAAAAAGAGTGTCCACTTGGCCATTTGCACTCCCCTTAAGAAATTACTAACTCCTAGACAAAAATAGATAATTTAACTAAACTGCCCCTACTTAAATAGGCATTGGGATTTGATCACATGACACTTAATCGGGACAAATCTAGAAAAATAAAGTTAATTCTTTCTTGGTTTGATAAGTGGACACTCTTTTGACCCAAAAGAAAAGGCTAAGTGGATACTCTTTTGATCGGAGGGGAGTATATTGTTAGGGGCATTTAAGGAAATCACAAAACGTACAATCTTTATCCTACAACCTTCATGTCAGTAGGTTAATAAAACCATATATATATATATATATATATATATATATATATATGTTATTCCGGATTCATACTCTTATAGAGTTGGTGTCTTGGTAATCCCATGACTTTCTACTATCTCGAACCTACGACGCGATCGACATTATTCCTGTCTACGATTTTACCATTTGATCCTACTGAAAAACTACCATTCAAATTTAGAGAATGGAGTTTGCTCTTAATACGTAACCACCTACGTACAACATTCTCATAAATTAAAGGTCTCGAGGTATTCCTAGAAAGCACTTTTGAGATTGAACAATAACGAAGATAAAATGAAACACTGAACATTCTTTTAAAGCAAAAGAACACAAATAACATATTCATAAATTAAAAGTCCCTTGGTATTCCTAGAAAGTACTTTTATTTAAGAAAGAAAAGGACATATGGAAGGGATTGGTTAGAGAGTAAAGTGTCGTAGTATGGCTACAGAATCGAAAGATGCTTCAGAATTTCAGGTTTCCGGTCTGAATAAATAAAGGCAGAATACGTCTCCATGACTAATTGAAAAATTCCACCATTTTTACTAGTTCAATTATAATTATGAAGCAAATTAGTTCAAAAATACAAAATCATTGATAAATCAATTGCAATATTCCCTAACGAATTGGGGTGGGTTCGAACAAATAGCAAAGTAAATAAGTGGTAAAACTTATCTGCATCCGGTGTTTATACCAGGTCAATAAATGCATGACATGTGTTTGCATATAAACTTTTAGCATTGTATTTAAGAATACTAATGGGGATACAAAGGGGTAAAAACGCAACCACACTCAGTGTTTACACTAAGCCAATAAAATACATGATATGTACTGTTTGTGTATAGATTGTATGCATTGTGTCTAAGGATGTTATCGAGGATACAACCCAGTTATCCACGCCTCACTTCCTGATGAAGAAATTAATTTACTTTCGGTTAGTTTGCTTGACCCTGACATTCTTGAAATCTGTGGGTTTACATCGTTGTGTGGCACTAGAAGACTCGGAGAGTGGCTACTGAGCATGAGAAGGACTGTACCCATGTTTGGTCTATTAGCAACATTATCTTGAACACACAATAAAGCTATGTGGATGTATTTCATTATGTCGCGATTCGATTCTGTGCTTCCCCTCAGCATGGGGTATATCAAATTTGTAATTGCTCCTTCCGTTCGACCAAGCCCGTGATATTTGAATTTTAGGGTCGACAAAATCACCAATTACACTACCTGTGATCCATATTATACATCTTTTGAAGTATTTCATTCCTTTGAGAAAAATATTTGATAGCATTAATTATAGAAAGTGTTTGTCAGAATGGCAATTAGAGGTGAATTTGGAAAAAATAATAATAAGAATTCTTATCAATTTTCTAAAACATTATATTTTGGATTAATAATTTGAATTACCGAAACACTGATATTTAAGAGACCGAGGGAGTAACACATTCAATATAACCCATGTAGAAGGTCTTAACTAGATTGGAATTGAGGAATACTTAATTGATTGATTGACCTGGTTACTTACATAGCTCACAAGGTCTTCCACGGAGTCTTATTTTTTGAAACAAGTGTTTCTTTGGCCGCTTATAATTTCCAAGACTAGTACTCCAAAGCTAAAAACATCTGATTTGACTGAAAATTTCCCGTGCATTGCATACTTGGGTGCCATATACCCACTGCAAATCAAAACAAAAATTACTAGACTTCTCTAACAATCCGCAACTTACATATGACTCAATAGTTAGCTTTTATTAATACAAAAGTTTTGCACTTCATAGCCAAAGTACTGTACATTTACTTCGACCCGACTGAGAAAGATTTGATGTGTAAAATTTTCTTATGACGAAGGGGTGTGTCAAAGGAATTTCGTCATAAGTTGAGAGAGGGGACAAAATATGTATTAAGCCAAAGTTATATTACCATTCATCTCGAATTATACTAATTTTAGGGACAACCAAAGTTAGAGTGCAACACAATTGAGGTAACCATTTCTTAAGATAACAAAATTTATCTTACACTTGTTTTTGCCAAATGGTTAAAAAATCCTTCCCAGTGATATGAAAATGACGGTCTATCCAATGAGAGATGAAAAACTTACTAGAACCTAACAATGCTGCTAGTGTTGCCTTGAGTTTCATTCTGTGCAAACAGCATTGCCATGCCAAAGTCTGAAATTTTAGGATTCATTTTTGCATCTAGAAGAACATTACTAGCTTTGAGATCACGATGAATGATGCAAAGTCTAGGATCCTCATGGAGGTGTTTACCCATGAAACGGTTCAGTTGAATTTATAGACGTGATTAGGGACATGTGGATCAAAATAACCAATAAGATTATGATGTGCGTACTAGCATAATATAAATGTGCACAAATAAAGTAAGTAATAAGCAAAAGCTTGGGCTGTAGGTGAGAATTCCGAACTAAGTCTCCCTCGTTCCGGTCTGATCGTTGCACTGGAGCTTTGTAAAAGAGACTATAAGAATAAAGTTTATGCAAAACAAGTGTAAGAACTGAGTCTATTAGCTTGTATCTCGTGTCCTTTACAATGGGAATGATCATCTCTATTTATACTAAAAACTAGGGGCACATATTCCATGTATTACGCCTCTGCCCATACTGAGCTTTAAATATATGGCAATAATGAGTAATAAAGAGGGTCATTAAACACAATAACACCGTACCCATAATGTTTGAGTTGACTCGTAACGGAAGACCGTTGCATTCTTGGTCTGGAGCTATCATAACGTTACACCGGACCTGGTACTTTCTCCGGTACCATGGTTCTGCCACCGGTGGTAGCATTGCTTACTCACCTTATGACTTCACCTCTATGTCACGTGTCCTAACCGTATTGGTACAGTTGTATCCTTCGCATTTTGCCCAATACAGGAGGTAAAGATTCCCCAGCAACGCCTCCTATGATTTTTGATCGCACTTCCCAATCCAATTATCTACGTTTCACTCGATCTGGGGACAAGATGAAGTATATAAATTAAAGGTTAAACTTCTATACATTGATAATATGGAGAACTTTTACGATATCAAGTCACTTAAAAGATTAGCACAAGTAATATCCATACGTGTTAATCAAGGTAGAACGGCTAGCTGCATAGCTCAGAGGCTGTAGCCTAAAATAATTGGATTGGAAAATTTCATGAAACTTAATCAACTTTTTTTTTTTTTTTTTAAAGACCAATAAGAAAATAATGCGAGGTATAATGGAACAGGGAATGTCAACTTTTGACTTGGTCTATATCTTCGGAGTTAACAAATTGGCTCTTTAGGATTATAGAATTCAACAACTCTAAATTATGGGGGTGACGGAACAGGAGTGGATAACAACGACGCCACCAAGATGGGATATTTTGGCCGGTACTTGCTCTTCATTGTACATTTAAACTTTATATGACTCCTGAACAAAATCCAACTAATTTTTTTACATGTACCTTATTTTCTTTTTTTTGGTAGAGTAGTGTTTTAAATTTCACTTCATGGTGATTTCTCTTGAATTTTGACTTTTAGACTCCCGGTACAAATACTTTCATATCTTAAGTGATTCAAAGTGAATTCACAAAGCAATTAGTAGGCCTTTGGACATAAATAGTTGATATTCTTTTTAAAAATCAATATATGAAATTAAGTTGAAAAAGAGCATTTGGAAGTTGAAATTATGTTTGGACAGAAAAACACAATTGAAGTTTTGTGCTTCAAACTTCAGATTTCATATTCAAGTTTGAAGTTGAAATAATGGGCCAATTTGATAGACAAATACTTGAAATATTCTACAATACTTTTCCAAAGTTTTGAAAAAATATGTGTGGACAAACGGGTGCTTAGCAATGGAAGCTGCTACATCTTACAGCCTCACAGTGCAAACAATGTTCACTTTCTCTGGTCTAGAGAAAAGTAGTTCAGATAAAACTTTTTTTTTTCTATGGAAAATTTTCTTCTTTGAATTTTGGCAGGAAATATTATTGTCAATATATACTTCCCTTCCTACTTTAAGAAAATTCAATAAAGGACGAAGGAAAAGCCTTTTGCTGCATTTAACTAATCATCATTATACTCCCTCCGGATCAAAAAAAAGAGTTACTTATTATTCGCGACAACCCTTAAGAAAATACTAACTCCTAGACAAAAATAGGTAATTTGACTAAACTACCCCTATTAAATAGGCATTGGAATTTGATCATATAACACTTAATAGGGGCAAATATGGAAAAACAAGGTTAATTCTTTTTGATTTGCTAAGTGGACTCTTTTTTTTATCCAAAAAAAAAGGCTAAGTAGACTCTTTTTTTTTTATCCGGAGGGAGTATTATATTATATTATATAATAATAAAAATGGAAAGCCCTTTAGTTGAAAGTTGAAATACAAAAATACCCTTCAAAAGTTATACTATATCATTATGCCCTTGACCCAAAAAAAAAGTTCCCTCAGATTTTTACATCAAAGACAACAACATCAGCAAAGTATTTACCATACAATCAATATGAGCTATTGAGTTGTCCTTTTTTTTAATTTTCAGGTTGTTTAGCTTCCATCAGTTTGTCCCATTTTTTAAAAAGACTTACTTCTTTCACCTTCCGTCAGTTAAAAAACTTTTCATATCATTTTACATTTTATAAAACCCAAAAGACCACTTAAAGTTGCATTGTCAAATTCATTATATGCTTTTTTCCTTAAAATACTCTCGGCACTTTCTGCAACAAAGGTGCACAATTTTCATGTTAGTTTCTTCACTTAGCTTTCCTTTAAATTAAGCAAATTCTAATCAGTTTCTTTTAAGTTGCTTAGCCCTTCATTTTGCTCTTAGTTTTCGTTCTTTTTTTTTTTTTTTTTTTGTTTCCCCAATGTCGATTATTAAAATTATTAGAACCCGACTATATACGAATTCTCGTACGTGGGGCATTTAAACGCTCCCTACAAGTTAATATTTTTCATACTAAGGGCTCGAACGCGAGAGCTGAGATTAAGGAGGAGGAGCCCCATCCACTGCATCACATCCTTTGGTGGTATTTTCATTCTCTTTTGCTCCTTTTTGTTCATTGCTTGTATTTCTAACCTTCATATTTTGTTTTATATAACACAGTTATTTTTGTTTGGGTTTCTTTTGAAATTGAACGGATGCGAGAATTTCTTCATTCGTTTTCCGTTCTTTTAATATTCGAATCGTTTGCATTGATCGATTTGGTCGGCACAATACATAACAATATTATATATAAATATAGTTGATATATTTATAATAATATCTTATATACATAATATATAACCCATTATATTGAATTAGGATTGATATTTTTTCCTTATGTTTAGGAATTAAGACGAATACGATGACGAGAGGAGAATTTTTTTTAGCTAAAGACAACAAATTAAAGAGAGTACGGGATCAGAAAAATGGCGAACAGACTGTGTGGGCGAAGAAGAAGTTGAGAATAAAACTCTAAAAGTTTTAGGGAATTTTGTAATTCTAATTGATAGGAACTAATAAGTGAGATGCTTAATTCTAGAGTTGTATTTTAATCTCTATCGGCAATTTTAACGCATTAAGATGGGAAAAATTATCTTTTCAGGTGTATTATCTGAATCTATTTTATCATCACACGTGAAAAAAACCCACTTATCTTGTTAACTAGATAGTTATGAAAAGTTTTCTTTTTAATCATCTAACATACCAAGCTGATCTAATTAACCAGATTTATATATTTCATTGCTCTATATTTATCAAAGGTGTTTCCTGCTGGTGGCACAAATATACATATATATAATGTTAATTCTGGAGTTTCCTTTATTTATTGCCACTGTATGACTAACTTAATTTTTAATTTTGTAAATTTATACATAGAACTAAGACACTCAAGCCAAAAAAAAAAAAAAATAGATCTTATTGGTAAAACTTTTAAAATCTATCCACTCCTATAGTTTCCTTTATTTATTGCCACTGTATGACTAACTTAATTTTTAATTTTGTAAATTTATACCTAGAACTAAGACAATAAAGCCAAAAAAAAAAAAAAAAATGATCTTATTGGTAAAACTTTTAAAATCTATCCACTCTTATTTCAAGATTTCGTTATGAAGAAGTAATAGAAAAGAAGATCGTTAAAGAAATGTTTCTCTCTCTTGAAAATGGAGGATATCCTTTCAACTTCATTTGATAGCATTTCCGTTTGATTGTGCTTTTCAATGACAACAAATTTCGATTGTATGCACTCACCATTTGTTAATTTGAACATGCATTTTTCTCTTTCAAACTTTGTGTAACTCATCATCGCACACTTCTTCTGATATTATTTCTATTGTGTTTTAAGATGTTTATATTAATTAGCATGGAATACACGTGCAAGCGTAAAAGTATAGACACGTGATTTTTTACCTTTCCCGGATGCTTTCCACCGTTTTTAGCATCAAATTTTTTTTTACACTTAATCTTGATATTTTAACCCTTTATTTATTTTTAGTTGGTTTTATTTGTGAAACTGAAAAAAAAAAAAAAAAAAAGGTGGGGACAAAAAATATTCACTCATTTTTAGAGTACAAGTTTTGCGTCTCAAAGAAAGAAAAATTGCAAAAAATAGGCTTCTTTTATTCTAGTATTTTTAGTTAATTACTTTTGAGTTTTAACCGGTATAATTATTTATGTTTTTCTTATTTTTGGTTTAAAAGTAGTTGATTAATATATTTATCGTAGTGTTTAATTTATCCGTTTGATGAAAAAGAAAATAAAAAATAAGATATTGCCACTTGGTAAAATTCCATCTTATCCCCACCAAAAATGCAAATTCCATTTGGGAAGGGAATATTTCATTCTCCTTCCTAAAATATTTGTATTCAAAAGGATATTTTGAAAATTTAACTACAAATATGTATGCTATAAATGGAAAGAGACCTAACCCAGACTAATCATCCCCTACACATATACACATCACAGCGGCACCAAAAATATATAGACCCTACACCATACTCAGCCGCAATACACATTAGGGAGAGCTAATTCACTCTTGGATTTTTCTTCTTCTTCAACTAAGAGATACACAATAATCAGCGGCAACAAACAAAAATGGACCAAGAGCCACCGTCTAAAACACCACCTCTCACTTTTAAGCCACTACTAAACAGCCATTAACGCCATCGTATAACTTCATCTCTTTTTTCTCTTCATGGAACGAAGCTCCAAAACCAGTTGGTCACCATCTTCGTTTTTTCGCTGGAAATAGGCTGTTCATCTACACTTCAACGCCGCCGCAGACCCGTCACTGTCGTAGGATAACTAAATGGGTTGAAATGTCCGAGAGACTAAAGAGGCTCCGAGACTAACGCTCAGCTAAAGGCTCCTGATAAAACAGAAAATGAAACTGCAAATAAAATAATAAAGCAGAGAAGATTTGGAAATTTTCCTTTTTCGTATTGAGTGAATAATGCACTGTACATGGCCTCATATATATACACCTATTTAGAATCTTTTATCTAACCAACACTAATGCCAAGTGGCAACAAATTATTTGTTGAAATTTAAAATAAGCATTTTTTGCTAAAATGAACCATAGAATGAAAATGACGGGAAAGGAATTTACATGTTGATGCGCCGATTTAGAAGTATGGACTTTGTGTGTGTAAAAATGGATTGAAGCCCAAATGTACATAAATAAACCCATTCATTGTAACCCAATTTGACAAAATAAAATCAGCAACCCAGTCCAGTTATTCTTAAGTGACCTCTTTTATATCAAACTTATTTGCCTCGTTTTCTCCGATGTTATCACCATCTTCTCCGATATCTTCTCCGTCGACACCCCTCCTCAAGGTGGAGTGGGATGAAATCACACCCAGCTTGCCAAGCATCTGTGTATGAAGGGGGTCCATTGAGAGACTTTGTGAAGAGAGATGCGCTATTTGAGATGAAGAACGAACAAAGGAAAGTGAAATGATTCGGCGAGACATCGTCGGTTGACGGACGAAATGACAATCGATCTCGACATGTTTGGTTTGCTCGTGAAAGACGGGATCCGTGCAATATGAATTGTCGCTTGGCTATCGGAGTGAACAGGTATTGGGAGTGAAACTGGGACGGAGAGATCATCAAATAGTTGCACTAACCATGTTAGCTCCACACGACCCTCCGCGTTGAGCGGTACCCACCTCGGCCGGAACTCGAGGAGATTGAAGCTTGCTTCTTTGATTTCAAAAATCGGAGAAGTCCCGATGGAGATGTAATAACCGCGATCGATCGTCGAGGGGGGACAAGTGCCCTAATCGGGAATCACAGAAAGCTAATACTTGATAAGAAGGTGAGGAAGAGAAGAAAAGCCCGAATCCCGAATCCTTAGAGAGGTACCTCAATACTCACATGCCTGCTGTAAGATGTGGTTCGCGTGGGTCTTGCATATATTGACTCAGATGATGTACTGTAAAGGAGAGATCCGGTCGAGTGTGTGTTAAGTAGTTCAACTTACCCCAAGAGGCGTCGATACAAAGTTGGGTCTTTTGTTGGTTCTCCATTAAAGAATGGCTCTTGATGGATCGAGTGGACTTGAAGGGAGGCAAATCCGAGATTCAAATTGGTCGAGAAGTCCAAGACAAACTTTTCTGCGGCAAAGAATTAGTCCTTGCGGCTCTCGAAGTACTTCCATGCCCAAAAAGAAATGTAAGGGTCCAAGGTCTTTAATTTTGAATTCATGATCTAGGAATGCCCTCAAAGCTGTTAATTCTGCATCATTGTTTCCTGTTAGTAGTATATCATCGACATAAACAGCCACAATTGAAATAGAATTCCCAGACTTCTTTATAAACAAAGAATAGTCATTGATAGAGTGATTGTATCCTTTAAAATTCAAGGTTGTAGTAAGTTTAGAATACCACTGCCTTGATGCTTGTCGAAGACCATAAAGTGATTTTTTCAACTTGCACACATGATTAGGTGTAGGGGGTGTAATTGTCACGCCCCGAACCATGGCCTGGGCGAAACACGGCACTCGGTGCCATACTGCATGTGACCGAGCGAACCACATGGCTTGCTGACTCATCATGAGGCATACATGAGCGGAAATATAGCATGAACGTGATGAGCTTTTATAAAACATGAGATGTCATAATAATTTAATGAAATACTTGTTTAAATCATAAATGCGGAAATAATATGAGTTGAGCCAAAGATGGCTAAACACCTTGCATGTCTAACATAACTAACTGACTAGTCTATGAAACCTCTAATCGTGAATCGATTGAAAACCATACTTACCGGGACAAGGCCCCCAGCATACCTTTAGATGCAAAACTAATTAAAGAATGACAATGTCTAAACCCGAATGAGATGGGGCTCACCAATAAGCTGGTACGTGCAGATCCTACTGAGCAGAGGCGTCGTCCTGCAGAACCGTCCTGCATCGTGAAATGCAGGCCCCCGGGCGATAAAAGGGGACGTCAGCACATTGAATGTACTGGTATGTAAAGCAACTGAAAGAAATAACATGGGACATGATAATAACATAACAGAGACTGAGCTGAAACATGATCCTGAGCATGAGTACATATACATATATAACATGTGTAAAGTATCGTGAGTAGGGGAGCAAAGAATATATAGCAAACAACATGATGCGTACTTGCGTCCACCCAGAACACTCATACCTTGCCGGGGACATGAGATTTAATAATATTATGAAAGGATCCGATATTGGGAGAGATCGTCTAAGCATGGGTGGAACAATCCTCATCCCTACGGTGGCTACGTAGTTTCGGAGTACGTTTTGAAGCCTTCTCGTAATTAATGCAACTCCCAAAAACATGAACATGTAAAATAAGTGGCACTTGCGCCCATGGTTTTCATGAATATAACTTGCTTGTACATGGATATCATGGAATAACTTGTAAACGTGGTTTCATGAAATAACTTGTATTTAGCATTTGTGTATCTTGTAGCATAGCATGAAAGTAATTATATAATACAGTTGCATGAAAACTTGTAGACATGTAGGATATTCATGAAATAATCATTTTAGCTAAAACATGCATGCAAGAACCCATGGAATACAAGATATGGGTTTTCATAGATTACGGACGGATTCTCAATAATCATAAAGAAATATTAAGAACTCAATGGTGGAATTATAACAATTCATACATAGTATAATCATGGACATGGACCTAGGGTTATCATGAGCATGGTATAGAAACCCTAGTTTTGTATTGAAACCCTAGTTTAGTAGAGAAATCATAATTTTATGGATTTTGAGGCGTGGGGAAGAACAATGATGTTCCCACACGTAGATAGTAACTCTACATACCTTAGTTGCTCCAAAACTTGAATTAAATACTTGAGCTTTGAAGAAGATTTCCAAAATCTTGAATTCTTGAACCTTGAGATGGGTTTTCTTGAAAACCCTAGTTTTAGAATGATAATTTCTTGTTTAGATTACAAGGATAGGTGTTAGAATTGAGTTGGAATAATTAGAATAGGCTTACCTTGGTGTTCTTGATGAAGGGAGAGGGTAGAAGTCGTTCTAGGGTTTGAGGGAGTGAAAAATAATGAGTTGAACTGATATGGATGAATATATACTGTCCTGTGAAATTGCAAATTACGACCTGAACAGTGCTGGTCGTAAATTCAGTTTACGGGCCGTAAATTGATTTACGGTCCGTATTTTGATTTACGAGGGGCAGACCGCCTTCTTAAGATGTAAAATGGCCATTATAACTTTTTGCATGTATGTCCGTTTGACCTCCGTAAGATACCGTTGGAAAGGTATTTCAATGTTCTACAACTTTTATCAAGGAAGTTTTCCCAAATTCCAAACACGTTTTGAAATAAGGGCCATAAAGTGAAATACGATCCGTATTTAACCATATGACCTCAAAATGCCAAATTCCAGAATGTTTAGAAATTGCCTGGTTTCACTTTACGATTTGAAATACGGGACGTATAGTGAAATACGGTCCGTATTTAACCATATGACTTGGTACCAGAATGCTCAGAAATCCTTGGTACCAGTTTACGACTTGGTTTACGACCCGTAAATTGAAATACGTCCATTGCTACGGGCGTAAACCACTATCTCACAACTAAACAGAAAATTTCAATTCCCACATTCTTTATCGATTTTCTAAGTCTAGGATCGGGTCAAAACTTTCGTTAAAGGTACGAGGTGTTACAGTAATACCAACCGGAAACTTCATATGAACCTCCTCATCTAAATCACCATGCAAAAACGCATTGTTGATATCTAGTTGAGAGACACCCCAACCCTTTATAACTGCAATGGCTAATTCACATCTAATGGTTGTCATCTTGACAATTGGGGAATATGTTTCATGAAAATCTATCCCTTCCCTCTGAATGTCCCCTCGAATGACTAATCTTGCTTTTCGCCTTTCAATGTTGCCATCTGAATGTTGCTTTACCTTATATACCCACTTACAAGGTAAAGCCTTTCTGTCAGGGGGTAAAACAACAACCTCCCATGTATTGTTCAGTTCTAAAGCTTGTATTTCCTTAGCCATTGCCTCCTGCCAACCTGGGTGATGAGCAGCCTGCATAAAACTGTTAGGTTCCTGCATATTAGATAGAGAGTTGAGCATATTCTGATTTGTGGAGGATAAACCAGAGAAAGGGAAGGTGATAGGAGTGGCTGAGCTTAGGAAACAAGAAGGACTAACACTAGTTAATTGTGTTGCATTACAAATGTAGTCCTTCAGATAGGAAGGTTGGGACTTAAGTCTGGTTGACTGTCTAAGAACTACATCAAGGACAGGCTCAGAAGAGTTAGAAGTATGTGTAGGAACATGGTCTGTGGTGTTAGGAATGGAATCAGGGACAAATTGGCTAGGTGAACTAGAAGGAGATGGGGTAGGGACAGGATTGGAAGAATGGGTGGATGAAATAGTGTCATTGGGATCAGGTGAAGGAATGGAGTGTGGATTGGCACCTTGTGTCAAGTCTATACTGGGCAAGGGATGAACAGTTTTGGGTGCTTTAGGAAGGATTGTGGTAGAATCATAAGACTTGATCGAAGCAAAGGGGTAAAATTCTTCATGAAAAATTACATTCTCGAGACCGTTATTTGTAAAGTGAGATTCAAAACTCCATATCCCTTCTTCCCATGTGGATAACCCAAATACATGTAGTAATGCCTCAGGTTCTAGTTTGGTTCTTTGAGTGAGGTAGAGTTGAAACAAACACAAATGACCAAAACTTTTCAGTGGGAATAAACTGGTTTGCTTTGAAAAGCACCTCATAAGCGGGTTTTATAGTGAAGAATCTTAGAGGGAAACCTATTAATTAGGTAAGTGGCTGTTAAAAGACAATATCCCCAATATTTAATGGGCAAATGTGATTGGAAAAGTAGGGCTCTTGATGTCTCAAGCAAATGCTTGTGTTTCCTCTCCACAACTCCATTTTGTTGTGGATTGTAAACACAAGTGGTTTGGTGAAGAATGCCTTGAGATGTAAAAAATTCCTTTTGAACAGTTCCTGATCCTAATTCAAAAGCATTGTCGGATCTCACAATTTTAACTTTAAGATTGAATTGTCGTTCAACCATTTTTAAGAAAGATTGCAAAAGCGTGAAAGCATTGGACTTATTGCGAAGAGATATGTCCAAGTTCCTACTAAAGTCATCAACAATGGTCAAAAAATATTTATATCCATCATGTGTGGGTGTTTTATAGGGTCCCAGTATACATGTGGATTAGATAAAAAATAGACTTAGTAGTGATAGAACTAGATTGAAATGGCGACCCTAGGCCTAGCCATTGGACAAATAACGAAGGTAAAGGAGATGTAGAACAATCTTTATGAGATAAAATATTCTTCATATTACTCAGGGCATGTGGCCTAACTGTAATGCCACGACCTATTCCTTACATTAGGATAAAAAACGAAAGACAAGTACTCAAAGCGATAAATTGAACCAGAAACCGAAACGAGCACTTTTTGCTCGAAACTAGACTAGAAACTGAATTGAAACTTAAACTATCTTGACTCTTGGAAACTACAGCTTGAGGTTTTGAGTTGAGAATGTATAGGACTTGTTGTGCTTTACCAATCTCCAGTAGGTTCCTCAAAGAAGGGCCCTGTAACAAATAGCAAGAGTAGGGAGTGAAAAGAAGATACTGCTTGAGTTGCCTACAAAACTTGTGGACAGATAAGAGATTGAACCTAAAGGAAGGTATGTATAAAACATTACGCAGATCATTTTAGACATCAAACGAGATAGATCCAGTGTGTAACTTGTACTCTATAGGAGTTAGGAAGTTTGACCATAACAGATTAGGAAGAGGTTTAAAATCATGAAGCAAATCTTTATTATATGTCATATGCTCGCAGCTCCACTATCTAAAATCCAAGAATTCCTATCAATTTTAATAAAATAGGCATAAGAGTTTAAGAATTTTTGCTATACCAAAGATGGCCTAGATTGGCAAACAACTTCTCCACCGGTTCCCGTTTGACTTCCTTTCGTTCGATCTAGCAAGTTGTAAAACCGAACCACATTATCCGACCGAGTGACAATGGATTTCCAACCTCGCTCATCAAGCGTACTTTTTCCATTGGACTCGTAACATAGTTCGCATGTGTCTCTTCCTTGAAACTTTCTAGGTTTTGTGAATTTGAAATTTGAGGGAAACCCACGGATCTTGTAGCATTTATCTATAGTATGTCCAATCTTCTTACAATATGGACACACCATGCAGCTCTCTTCTTCTCTGCTCAAAAGTTTCTCTATTTCCTCTATAATCATTGTTTCTCCTTTCTTCGGTTGTGTATTTGCAACAAAAGAACCAGCATCTGTTGGATAGCTAGGTGAAGAGTGTATTTCTCTCTATTTTTCATCTTGAAGGACAAGAGAATAGGCTTGTCCAATACTGGGCAAAGGAGCAGATAAGAGAATATTGCTCCTAACACCTATAAACACATCATTAAGTCCCATTAAAAATTGCAACAGCCTCTCATCTTGGTGTGCTTTGATAGTCTTTACTTTTCCACCACATCCACACTCACACACACAACCAGAAGAAGTATTAAATGCATCCAGTTTATCCCATAAGCTTTTCATTTTAGTAAAATAGGTTGATACACTTGTGTTTCCTTGAACTACAACATTTAATTCCTTTTGTAATTGAAAAAGTTTGGCTCCATTGGTTCGACCAAATCTATCTTCCGTCACTCCATAGATCCTTGGCATTTTGAGAATACAAGACACTCGCAATTTCCTTAGACAAGGAATTCAACACCAAGAGAGGACCATATCATTGCATTTCATGCTTCCTCGTCAGAGACCAAATTCAACACTAGGAAGAGCTAAAGTATTATCAACAAAACCCAACTTATTTTTTGCTGAAAGAGCTATAACAGCTGCTCTTTTCCATCCACCATAGCTTTTGCCATCAAATGGTGAAGAGATGAGACTCATCCCTGGATAATCCGAGGGATGGAGATAATAAGGGTGTGAAGAATCAACCATATTAGTTATGGAAGATCCAGCACTCTGCGAATTGCCATGAATAGCAGCAGAAGGTGATAGAGAATCACTGGGCACACTAGAAGTTGCCATTGTGAATAAAAAATTAGAGAAACGAAATTTAGTAAAAAAAAAAAAAAAAAAAAAAAAGATTAAAACCACAGGAATAAACCTGCTCTGATACCATGATAAAAAGAAAATGAAACTGCAAATAAAATAATAAAGCAAAGAAGATTTGGAAATTTTCCTTTTTCTTATTGAGTGAATAATGCACTGTACATGGCGTCATATATATACACCTATTTAGAATCTTTTCTCTAACCAACTAATGCCAGGTGGCAACAAATTATTTGGTAGGCTAAAATAAGCCTTTGCTAAAATGAACCTAACCGAATGAAAATGACAGGAAAGGAATTTCTATGTTGGTGCTGATTTCGTATGGGCCTGTGTATGTAAAAATGGATTGAAGCCCAAATGTACATAAATAGACCCATTCATTGTAACCCAATTTGACAAAGTAAAAAGCAAAGAAATTTCAATCAAAGAACATAGTCCAATTATTCTTAAGTGACCTCTTGTATATCAAACTTATTTGCCTCGTTTTCTCCGATGTTATCACCATCTTCTCCGACAGCTCCTTTATGAATATATATATATATATATATATATATATATATATATATAAGAAAACTGCTTCTTTGTGCGTGGATATGTATCTTGGTTTTACAATTGAGCTTTGAAGTCAATTTTACATTGTTAACTCTAAGTCTGTTAATTGTTTGGCCTGCTTCATGTAAAATATTTGGCATCATTATTACTATTTTTTTTAGATGTTATTTGCCTTGTTTAAAATTTTGCATAAACCAGCAACTTTTTGAGAAAAATTTAGATTTTGAAAAGAATGAGGTAATTGAAATCAAGAGATGCATAAATCTGTATGATTCTTGAGATTATAATTTTGTGATAGGGATTAGTTGTTCTTTTATCTGCTTGCTTTGGCTATTATTGGTGTTGATTTATTTGATTATATAATTTGTCTTTTGTACTTAATTTTACTTAATTAAAGGGTAGCTTTTAATACTAGTTCATTCAATCGTTCACGTATGGTATGATTTAAGCATTTGGAGTCAATGTTGATTGAGCTTGTGAATCATTTATGAGATATCTTTGGTTAAAGTGTTAATTTAGTCATCAGAAGTATGTACGGATTCGTTAAAAATTATAGCCAAATATTATGATCCTTTAACCGTTGTCAAAGAGTGAAAAATGACTAAAATGATAAAGAAAAGAGTCTCATATTTAAGAGACAAATAATCCTTTTAACGATAGATTCTCTTAGGTGCGCTTAAATGTTAACTATGTGTTCGGTTACGGACCTTGTTTAAACATTAATTAACAACTCAAAAGAGTCATGTGTGTGGCTACAGTCCTTGACTTTATAAATAAATCAAGTTTGACCATGTGTGTGGATACGTTCCTTGGTCGATTCTTGTAAATAAGAGGCTTTACGTGTGGTTAAGCTCCTAAGCCGAAAATATAAGTCACATTTCTAAAGCTAATTTTAGGTAATTAAACGAGTAGAAAAAACACGTATTATCCAAGAATTAATTTTAGCCAAGTATAAATCAATAAAAGCGATCACGCTAGAATCACAGACTCGGGAATGCCTAATACCTTCTCTCCGGTCAACAAAATTTCTTACCCGGTCTTTTATTTTCATGACCAATAATAAATAGAGTCATTTCCTTTTGATTAGGGATTCATAAGGTGACTTGGAATAACAAAACACAATTACAAGTGGCGACTCTGAATAAATAAATAATCTCTTCTCAAAACGTCACTTCAATTGAACAAACTTTTTAATAATAAAACATGCGTCCTTCGGGGTGTAAAAAGGGGTGTGACAGTCAGCATTGAATGCTATTCAGTTATAGTAATTATTGGTTAATCAATAGGAAGGATATATAAAGAATATAGACAAGACTTCATATAGATATTTTACCACGGTGTAAATCATTCCACCTCCTAAACTGAAGAACTTTGGGTTTCCTTCCGTTACCAAATTAACTACATAATGAATTGTCTTATTTGATATCTTAAATTTTTGCTCTCTAATCAACTTATATAAATAGACTTATTTATCTAGAGTATGCATAACCCTCCTCATTAGAAGAAATAGTAGAGGGTATCTGCAAATTTTTGTAGTAGGTTCATTTTCTTTGGTTATTTCCTGTAAGCATTCATGAAGATATGTATTCTTTTTCATGCAATTTTTGTAAGCACCACTCTCTATTGTTATTGTCCATCCAGAATAGAGGCGATGAACTCTGGACACACTAATATTTTTTTGTAATGCTTATTAATACAATGAAGCAGTTCAAAAGTTCGCACTAAAATGACGTGTCGTACTTGCTAGGATAGTGAACGTTGTATGTAGTAGTAGTGGGCTGGGCCAAAGGAAAAAATTAGTGACCATGGCCGGACATGCCATTTATCCCGAGAGTCCGCCCACCATGTTAATAGATATTTGCAGTATATTCAATATGTTGTTGGAATGAAGACTCCCAACGGCTATTTAAGTGCTAAAAATTATAAAAAGTTGAGAGTGTCATATAAGACTACATAAGTAATTTAAAATAAAACTTCAAACTTAAATTGATAACATTACAAATTCAAAATATACAAACTTGAGCGGTTAACTTATTACAAATGAAAAGTTCAAAACGCTAGCATCGATGGAGAAATTTAAAGAAGAGATAAACTTCAAAGTTCAATTTTGTGCCTTTTGTCCAAGTGCCTACATAACGGACCAGTACCCCCAAAAATCGGTTCGGACTTATGGAGATATATTTGACCACAATGTCGACATCTAACATGTTCGTCGTCTGCTCGCTCAAAATGCAACCACACCGTACTTGAAATTGATCTTCGGACTGGAGGAGGAGGTGGAGGATTATCATTATCCATTAAATTTAAATTTCAAAATTTAAATTTGAACTTGGAAGTTGGAAGAGAGAGAGAGAGAGAGACTTGGATGAATAGGAAATTTAGGGAAAGAGGAGAGTAGGAAATTGTGAGATAATATGGAGAAGAATGAATGATATTTATAGATTGAAAATAGGGCCAAAGTATAATTTAAGGAACTTGATGGATAAAATAAAGTTGACAACAACTAAATTTTAAAGTATCAAACTCAATAAATTTTAGTATTAGAATTTTTTTTTTTTAAAATAATTAAAATCCGACCCGGCCCACTAACTAAAACCCGGCTAGGCCCACATAGCCCACTACGTACCCATACCCGGGTAGGGGGCTGGGCCGGACACCCCTTTCCCTCCTCCAATCCGGCCCCCAACCCGGCCCACTATATATGGCCCGGCCCGGCCCACTTGATAGGCTTAGGTTCAGCCAGTATATAATCATTTGTCGTTCAAAAAAGAAGGCATTTGAATAGCCTGATTGTTCATAAATTTCAGCTTGAATACATGCATACATATATTAAAGGCACGAATAATTTTCGCTAAATGTTGAATGACGAAAATATCCTCCATATGTTGATCGACTTTTATGCCCTTAAAAATTTAAGTTAAATTGGGATAAAATTATAATAACTATTAAGATATTAAATTTATAATAAATTAGTAATATTTAGAAACTGGCAGTCAATTAGGAGTCATTCTCAATCGTGCAGAACAATATAAAATCCTAGAACGAGAAGGACACGTCTCTAAGAAAAACGCTAAACTATTTCTTCAAAGAGATAATCCATATTTGATAAAATTGTCCAGTAATATTTAGCTTCACCTAATATTTAAAATTTTGAATTCAATTAAAAATCCTTCTACTTGAATTTCGGTATCAACGTGAATGCAAAGTCGTTTTCAATTAAACTTGGGTATAGTAGATTCTATCCGAAAGACATTATATTGCAACATATTCTATCCATGGACAAGTTGAGGTAAAACTAATTGGTGCTGGAGATCTTCAATTGTGAGGTGCATTATTTAAAACGCTAAATGTTGATTGACGAAAATATTGCATGTCTCTTAATCATTCGGTTAGTATTACAGGTTATGCTTTAGGTTGATTAGGTACAGAGTTTCATTATGTTCGTTTAATAATATCTCTATTAGACCACCAAAGGATGTGGTGCAGCGGATGGGGTTGCTCCTCCCTTAACGTATGAGTCTCGGGTTCGAGCCCTGAGTTTGGAAAAATCCATGGTAGGGAGTGCTGCCCCCCTAATGGGGCCTTACGCGGCACGAATCCGGATATAGTCGAGCTCCAATGCGGATACCGGACATCGGGTGTGAAACCAAAAAATAGAAAATCTTTATGTTTTTTGTGCTAATTCTCAACTCCTATGGTTTATCCTGGCTCTTGGATTTGTCTTTTGGTTTCTTTATTCTGATAATTTTCGTTGAAGGTATCGTTGGTTGAAAAGACGCTTTATAATTCACAAAAGTTGTGATTAACACAATAGGTTTTACGATACGCTATACATGTGACAAGTTCCTTTCGTCTTTCCAGAAAGGCTTGGTATATCTTAATTTCGTGTGTTTTACCTTTATTATTTTTTTGTAGGTATATATATATCATGAAATTGGCAATGATCTATTAGTCATTCTATGAAAGAGATATGTTGATTTCCTTTGTTATTTTGTTGCAGGTGACAAAGTCGTAAGTTGAGGGCATGGATGGTAAACAACGTTGACACAATGTTCAAAGATAGTTACCAAGTAATCTCTATTAAAGCCATTTGTTGGGTTAAGGTTCTTGCTTCCACAATTATTTGACAGACTCCTCTGGATTGAATTGATGCCATCTGATTAATTGCAAGCTATCATGGATATTTTTCTTGTGCTTAAAGAGTCAATATGAATAGGTATGCATTGTAAGTTTTATTAACTCTTTGCTTAGTTTATGACTTATTGACTTATTGTTGTTGCTTTAACTTGAAACTCTATTCTTTCGGAATCTTTTATGGTTTTTTAGTTTTTTGCATTTTGATAGTTAGATATTTCCCGAACTTCAGTATTGTGATTTTATATTTGTTGGATTTGAGGTTATTGACGAACTTAGTCTTTTTCGTACAAATTATTTGTAGTGATTAGGGGTGTACAAAGTAAACCGACAAACCGCACCAAACCGATAAACCGAGAAAAAAACCGACTAGTGGTTTGTGACTTGGTTTGGTGTTAAAAAAAAAGATAATTGGTTTGGTTTGGTTTTAACTGTCAAACCGAACCAAACCAACCCGATATTACATGTATTCAATTTTTAAAATATTTTATACATAAAAATATTTATTTGTAAAGTAATTTATAAATATTTCTTAAATTTTTTCGTAATTTTTTATCTATTATCATATTATTCAAGCTTGAACTTAGAATTTTGAATGTCAATAAGTTTTATATCCTATGGATGTTAGTAACTCAAATAAAGTCCAAACCAAAACCAACTCAACACTAATCCTAACAAAAGAAATTCAATTTACCACTAGAAATGACAATAATGTCATCTATTCTTTAGTTTTGCATAATTGATTTAGAGAGTAAAAATACATAACTTAAGTTTTTTTCTTTGTCATATAATTATTACTTATTTTAGCATGACTTAGTATTTTTAGATTATGGTCATTTTCTTTTATGACTTGTTAATTAGCAATATTTATTTTAACCGATTATATTAGCTTTTGTTGAATATTTTAATACAATGTCATCACTCTTTCACATTTTGTGTTATTTTCTTAAGAAACACCTTAATTATATAATTGTATTTTACTAGGACTAAAGAAATATTTAAAGTAAAAGTTATATGTTTTGTATCAAGACTATTCCGAAAAAAAACCCGAAAATCCGAGAAAACCGAACAACCCGAGAAAACCCGAGGTTGAAAAACCCGAATTTTATTGGTTTGGTTTGGTGTATAAATTTTAAAAAAATTAGTTTGGTTTGATTTTTAAAAAATACATCACCCCTAATTCCCTAGAGTGATTGTACTTGGTAGACAATTTGTAGCAATTCTAATACCAACAACATATCCGTAAAAGAGTTACGGCTTGTGAAAACTTGAAATCACTCTAAATTTAAAATTAGTCAGAGAATTGATTTTCATTAATTTTTGTTTGAATTCAAATATTTAGATTTCTTGCTGGGATAAGGATTTTGATGTCAGCATATTTTAATATTATAATTTTAACATGTATCTTTTACTTGAAGGCCAAAATATGCATGAAAAATTGTCTAAAATACATCGCTGTGAACCGCCTCAAGAATTTTGTTTCTCCGAATGACAGTCATTGGTACTAATCTCCTTTTTTTTTTTTTTTTGGTACAGTATTGGTACCATGGTAAAATATAAAAATGTGTGAAAGTCCTAATAGTGTACAAATCATAAGAGAAAAAGGTTGTAAAATCCTCGATCGGTAAAACATGCTCAGTTAATATATGAGGATTTGAAAGTTTGTAAAGCCTTACCAGACTACAAAATCAAAATAAGGAGTTGGGATCTCCTTGGTGAAACATCCACAGTTCATATATGAGAATTCCCATAATGTTCTGAATAAAATATTTCACTATTGGTTTTATAAAATCTATGAGTTGTACCACCAAAGGATGTGGTGCAGCGGATGTGTTGCTCCTTCTCGGGTTCGAACCCGGAGTATGAAAAATCCTTGGTAGGGAGCACTTTTTCCGAAATGGTACTATGCAGTGCGAATTCGGATATAATTGGGCTCCAACGCGGGTACCGCACACCGGATGAGAAACCAAAAAAGATCTCTGAGTTGTGAGTAAGAGAGTTGAAACAAAAGCATCATATATGAAAAGATTCATCTTTACCAAACTAACAAACAGTCTTGGCTTCTCTTGCAAAACAAAGGTTGTAAGATTTTCCCATCATATATGAAAGGATTCATCTTTACCAAACTAACACAGAGATTTGAAAGTCTTGGCTTCGCTTGCAAAACAAAGGTTGTAAGATTCTTGAACAAACAAATATTAAATCCGCTAGCCAACTATTGATCTAATTAATCTTTGAATCAAAAGACCTCATGTCTGTAAAATTGCTTCCAAACATAAATATTACCGAAGAAAAAGAAAAGAAATGTTTTGTCGTATGAGATCTCATAATTTCAAAATCTTTCAAAATATGAAATGAAAGCAACAAAAATATAATTAATTTTAAGTTAATTTTTATTTTTATTTTTATTTTTTATTTTTTATATTAAGCCATCACCATTAGGTTGTGGGCCTAAGGTGTGGGGGGTTTGGCTTGACCCCTACCATGTTATATTTAAGTTGAAATAACTTACAATGGAAAGAGAGGGACATGGAAACCTTGCCTCAATCCTACAAAAGTGATTGTTAAACAATCTGGGAAAAGGATAGCCTATACAAATTCCTTTCCCTATGGAACAAGCATAATTAACTAACAAAGAAGTTACATTTTTCATATCTCCTCCTAAAGGTTGGGATTTGCCATCTGTCCATTTGAAATATTCCCTTTACCTCTCTTGGAAATTCATGAAGAGAGTGATATAAGGTCCTATTTCCACTGGTTGCAGCCTGTTTAGCCAAAAAATCAGCCACTTGATTTGTTTCCTTAAAACAATGAGTAATCTCATGAGGAGTCTGATTGAGTGATCTGATAGTCTTCTTGATGTTGTGCTTGAGCTTTAAATTGTTGGTATCCTTTTTGTTGAGCATCTCACAGGTTAGAAGAGAATCAAGTTCAATGTGCAGATTGTCCAATCCTTGTTGTATGCACCAATTCACTCCATATTGAACTGCTATAGCTTCTGCCTGATTATTGCTATTGCAGTCAACAGGGATGGAAAAATCCATAATCATATTCCCCTCATTAATCCTCACCATACTACCTATACCAGCTTTGTTAGATTCTTTGAAGAAACTACCATCTGTGTTTAACTTGATCATTCCAATGCTAGGTTTCTTCCAGGACACAACAGTACATTTCACCCTTGGTCTGATCCTTTCTAGCTTGCTGCATAAACTGTTCCAGTTTTCTTCAGTTGAAATGGATGGAAAGGCATTTTGAATCACTGCTTTGATGTTCCAAGTGCATTGAGTAACCATTCTATAGTGGTAGAACCTATTCTTGTGTCCATATCTACAAGCTGACCAGGACTTCCATATTTCCCAACAGATCAAGATTGGAAGAGTTTGGATCACCAACTTATGGACTTTGTTATAAGTTCTAGTGTTCCACCAGTTACCAAATATAGTTCTTATTGGCCCATGCTGATGATTAATCCCAAGAGGTGCTCCCATAGCCTTCCATATACAATCAGCAGCCTGCCCTTTTATGAAAACATGTTGTACATCATCATGTTGAGGCACATAGCAGCATACACAATTCACTACTTCCTGAGTACTGTTATGCATCAAGGCTCTAGGAAATGGCAGTTTATTGAGAAACATTCTCCAACAAATGAAGGACATCTTGAATGGAATGGCATTGTGCCATAATTTGCCCATGAAATCATTGTTGTTTCTGTGTTTTCTGATCAGATCCCAAGCAGAACCATTTGAAAATTTCCCATCTTCAGTCTCATTCCATATAGCATAGTCTTTTCTATCTTCACAACCAATATTTATGGACATAACGTGTAAAGCAACTTGACCTGGAAGAGTAGTGTACAACTTTTGAGCATTCCAAATGTGATCTGTCATGTAATCCTGGACTTTGTCTCTGAAATTGCCTCTTGTCATATAATTTGAGCAGATTTGAGCCAATGAACCAATTTCAGTCCAGTTGTCCCACCAGAAGCTGCATGTACCAATGTTGATTTTCCACCTGATGCACCTCTCACTCTTTTCTCTTGACCAAAGCAAGTGTTTCCAAGCTTGTGAGTTCCCAGCAACCCACTTTTTCCCAACAAGATGCATTCTAGGACAGTACTTAGCAGTTAGAAACTCAGCCCAAAGAGAATTTTTTGCTCTGAATTTCCACCACCTCTTTACAGCAAGAGTGTCAGCAATATCTCTCATAGCTCTAGTAGCAATACCCAGTTATGTTTTAGGAAAACATAAATTCTCCCATGCACTCCAATGATACTTGTTTTTTCCATTAGCAGCTCACCAGAAGAAGTTGGCAATGTGTTTTTCCATTAGCTCCAAGGTACCTTTAGGAGGGTTAATAGCAGACAAAGTATATATAGGCAAGGATTGTATGACACTATTAATAAGAACCATTCTACCTCCACTAGACAACATGTTACCTTGCCAAGCATTTAGCCTTTTAACAATCGTAGAAACCATATTATCAAAGTAAACAATTCTTTTCCTACCAATATAGATAGGACATCCAAGATAAGTGAAAGGAAAATCTTTTTCTAGAAAACCAGTGCAACTTCTTATTCTATTTATTCTATAAGCACAGGTTTTAGGGGTGGTGAGGAAAAAACTCTTATCTTTATTGAACCATTTGACCAGAGACCTTTTCATATTTCCTAATATGCTTCATGATAAGCTTAATAGATCTAGAATTACCACTACTAAAAATGACAATATCATCTGCATCGGCTAAATGAGTGATCTGAGGACCATTTCTATGCATAGAGAAAGGAATGAAGTTCGGGTTGTTTAATAAACTGTTTAAAGACCTGGTGAGTACCTTAGCAACAATTATAAAGAGGGAAGGGGATATTAGATCCCCTTGTTTAAGACCTTGAGAAGATTTAAAAAAACCATGTCTAGTTCCATTGATAATAATAGAATACCAAACATTAGAGATGCTTCTCGAAATCAGATCAATCCAAAAATCATTAAAACCAAATTTATTTCAAACTTTGACAAGAAAGGACCAGGAAAGTTTGTCATATGCTTTTTCCATATCCAGTTTTAAGATGACATTTCCCCTCTTATTTTCTTTAGAGATCCCATGAATTATCTCCTGAGTAAGCATTACATTATTTGTAATACTTCTCCCAGGGACAAATCCACTTTGATTTTCTGAGATTAATTTAGGAAGAAGGGAATTGAGCCTAATAGCCAGGATTTTTGAAATAATCTTATTAGAGAAGTTACTCAAGCTAATAGGTCTCAGTTCAGAAAAACAAGTAGGAGTGTCAATTTTAGGAATAAGTGCAAGACAAGAATGAGTATAAATTTGGTGAGCATTTTACCATGAAAATAATCATGCACAAAAGCAATAATATCTTCTTTGATAATATGCCAACAATGCTAAAAAAAACTTACCATTGTACCCATCTGGTCCTGCAAAACTTTCCATGCTCATGTTGAAAACAGCTTGTTTAATCTCATCTTCCTTAGGTAATGAAGTCAGCATGTAATTATCCTCTGTGGTGATGATAGAAGGTATGCATTCTGTGATCCTGCTCTGCCTCTCTGTAAGATTCAAGTTGAATTGTTTACTGAAATGCTTAGTGGCAGCTTTAGCAATTTTTTCATCCCCTTGAACCTATCTTCCTCTCTGGTTTTTGATCCTATGAATCTATAATCTATGAATCTATAATCTTCTTCTCTTGTTCCTGAGAACACCGTGGAAATATCTAGTATTCTTGTCACCATCTTTGAACCATTTAAGCTGAGTTTTTTGTCTGAGCATTGAATCCTGGAGATTCATCCATCTAACATATTCAACATATCCCTCGTTTAAATTAGCTCTTCCTTGGTCAGTGTTGTTCATGACATCTAATTCTTCTTGCAATTCCACTTTTGCTTCCCACTCTTTAACCTGCTCATTAACATCTCCAATCGTTTGTCTAGACCAATTGCTAAGAGTTCTACTTAGCCTCTTTAGTTTGCATTGAAGCTTCCACATAGGGTTACCTCTAATATCCTCATTCCAACTTTCTTCGACAGTTTCCATAAACCCAGGGAGATCCACCCAAAAGTTCAGAAATTTAAAAAATTTGACATGATCTTGCTGAGGATTGTGACACTTTAATAAGAGTGGTCTATGATCAGAACCAATCCTGGATAAGTGTTTCACCACATTACTTTGAAACATTTCAGCCCAGTCTTCATTTACTAAGATTCTATCTAGTCTCATCCAAATTCTTTTGCTAGGAATCCAATAGTTGCACCCATATGAACTTAGGACCAGTAAATCCTATGTCACTCAAATCACAAGGTTCATACAGTTTATAAAGCCCAGGCTTTTAGAGGCTTTGCGGGGTAGACCTCCAAGTTTTTCATCTGGGTCCATAATGACATTGAAATCTCCACCCATGCACCATGGTCCATCTATAAGACTATTCATATCAACAATGCTATCCCAAAGATCAATTCTTTCTTCAGGAGTGCACTTTGCATAAACAGTAGTGACAAATTTGCCTTTATCAGTAGACAAATTTTTTAAACTAAGAGTAAGTTGTTGATCATTATTAGCAATGATCTCAGTGTTATCATGGTCATTCCAAAAACACCATATTTGGCCATTGGTATTAGCCTTATAATGATGGAAACCAAAATACCTTTTGTAGCCTTTAGTCTTGGTCATATCCATAAAGGGCTCATATATTGCTACAAAAGCCACTTTATTAATGTTGACAAGTTTCTTTAATCTGAGAAATGATTTTTTTGACCTAACCCCTAATATTCCAAAAGATTGCACTAATCATAAATGGATAGGGGAGGGGCACTTTGTCTTTGACCTTTATCTTTTCCTCTCTCAATAGCTGTAGGCTTTGATTTAGCATCTTTGATTCTCCTGTTTCTGCTTCTGCCTCTTAAGTCAGTTGAAATATCATTTCTTTGACTTTGAGCAGTATCCAGTTGATTTTTTTTGTTGTTTCTAGTGTCTGTTGAGTCAATTGACAGAGCTTGATTTCTGCCAAAGTCTCTAGTCTCCTTCCTTCTCTTATTTCCTTGTCTTGCATCACATTATCTTTCCTGTTTCCTTTGCTTTTATCACTAGTTTTGGTTTTGGATTTTTCTATGCGTTCCTCTTCCATATCTAGCTATGTTCCTTTCCAACATTTTTTATATAAGAAGGTAATAATTTAGTCTCCTTTCCAAGTCTTCATCCTTTCCATGGAATCCTAACCTTGTCCTCTTCATCCTTATTGAGCTGAATACTATTTGACTGACCATCCTTATGAATAATCTTATTGTGTCCTGAATTTCTTTCCCTTTTTTCATCAATGCTTTTGCAGTATTTACTAGTGTTATCCACTTTCTCATCAATTCTTTGTTCCACCATTTGAGGTTTAGCAGAATTATTTTTGATCCTCTTTTGTCTCTTAGCAATTTCTCCAGGCGTGACAGTCTTGAAAAGCAGTCTTTTTTGGAGTTTTCTTGACAACATTTTTTTCTTAGCTTTGTTCTTGAATCTCTTGCTAAGGAGCTCTTTTTGCTCTTTCACTGTACCATTTTTATCATGCTTAGTACCAGTATTCCTATCACCATCTTCCTGATGTTGATCTTTTTTGTTTTTCCCTTCTGCTTCCTCTTCATTGACATACAAATTTCCTTCTTTCTCATCATCTTCCTTTTTTTCCTCAGTCTTTTCAGGACCATCTTGTTTCCTATTTACGGCCAAATCAACAACATTTCCAACCTTGGCATGTTCCTTTCTATAATTTAGTTTTTTCAATAATCCTACAATCTATAGTATTGTGTCCCAATTTTTTAACGGTATTTTGGGCCAATTTTTTGATAGAATCCTTTGGCGATTTGCGTTTTCTTAAGTCCATTTCTATCCTAACTTTGGCCATACTTGGCCTTGATCGATTAGTCGTAGCAGCATCTAAAGTCAGGGGAGTGCCCACAGGGCTAAGAATTTGTTTCAGATAATGCCAAGTGTGAAGGTGAAAGGGCAAACCTAGTAGCAGGACCCAAGCTAGAGCATTAGGAAGATCCTCCTCTGGTTTAAAATCCGGCGACCATTTCTGTAACCACATTTGCATTCCATCTATTTCAAGCACCCTTCTGTACCAAATGGTACTGAAATCCCGTCCATTTGTAAAATCGATAAAGACATTGAAGTTATCAAAAACACCAACTGAAGCGGTTCCTTTAATAGTAACCAGCTCCTTAAATTGTGACCTAATTTTGTCAATTTGCGGACGAGCTTTTAGGAATCGACCCACTAAAGTGTATCTACACTCAGCAGCCATGACTCCATAATATTCCAGACCTTTAAAGATGATAGTAGGAACTCCATTATGCAAAGTTTGCTTTGCCATAACCCGTTCCCTTTCATGTCTAATAGGTAATTGCACAGATCTTGATGGGGCTGTGATTATGTTAGCATAAAAGCTTATTTCTTGAATTCCCACTGTAGATTGAGTCACACCTTCAGGAGGAATTGATTCCTTCGGATAAGAAGAGAGCCTCCCGACACCTTAGGTGGAGCATTGTGACCAGGATATAGCCGTTATTGACCGTTAGCTAAGGAAAGAGAAGATAGAGAAATTAGATGTTCTTTTTATGTTTTCTGTAATTTAAGTTAATTAACTATTCATGTGGTGGGCTGTATAGAATACCTTTATGGGAATGGACAAAATCCTGATGAGAGCGCTTCCTCCTTTAATGGCTCTTACGTGGCAAGAGTATGGATTACTTTGGACAGTTTGTTCGGGATACCAAATAGTTATACAAAAAAGACCTTTATTCAATTATTTTAAATTTAAATTAGACATGCAAGTAGAATTGAATACTCCAATTTTTATGTAAGTCTAATAACATTCGACCAGAATTGTAAACTAGTAGTTAAAAATGCTTAAAAGTTAAATGCTTTGCCTTAATAATCTAACTACCACCACAACTTTTTTTAGAAAAAAAAAATCTAATCCTACAACGACCAACTCAACAGTCTCTACCTATGAAGTATCAACCCAACAGTCGCAACGATTTTATTATTCAAGGAGCAATAGTCCCTCATAATAATTCCTCTATCTGTGTCCACGGAATCTACTATGGGTTTAACATAATCATTGTGGTCAACAATCAATAGCTCCGAACCCACCGTTTGCGATTTACGCCGTGTCTATTCATATATGTTTTCAAATGGCCGAACAATTTGTCAATCTACATTGACGGTATTGTATGTTTCATTACTTTCTTTACTCTGTTTTATATGGCATCTACTTTGTTCTTATCTAATTAATCTACTGACACATATTTCATGCTAGGATGGCCCGACTTTGAAATTTTTGAGAAGGTGCCTGTGGAATTAGTTATATTAGCATAACTTAAAGTTCCTTCTGCTAAAAATTGTTAACATTACATAAGAGGCAATGTTAAATTATCAAGAAAATAATAACAATATACATAATTTTTCCTTGACGTTATTCTACATGTTCTATCAAGGGAATTACAGGTATTTGAGTACACAACAAATTCAAAGCAGCAAAAGTGATTGAGAACGGAGAAGTGTGAGGACAGATAATTATCATAATTTTGAAATATTCGCTCAATCTAATCCAATTTAGCTTTGAGAATTGGTTTAATCAAAAGTTAAATTCCTAAATTACCTCTAATAATATCTAAAAATAAAATAAATTGAAGTAACCTTTCTTAAAAAGGTGTGTGTCCTTTCAACCATGTCAACCTTTAGGCTTAAAAAACATTTTCTTTCAAAATTAGTCTCCATCCGTTGGTAAATCTTCAGAGATGAAACAAAGTTTAACATTATATTATTACTAGGGGTGTATGGCCCGTGCTGGACGTAATATCACTGTTACAGGACAATTGCTCTTCAGATAGTTGCAATCATGGAGTTGTACGACAGAACATCAGCTAACAACACGACTTTAGCATATTATTAGACAATAATGTTGCATAGCAATTCAGTTTTCTTGTTCAAATGTTACAACAGCAAGGAGTGAGGTATTACAAACTGTATCTGTTCAGCCAAAAGTATTGCAGCATTACGCACTTTGTTTACAAATTAAGCACAACCTGGTATGTAGATAATTTAAGCAAATCAAGCTTCCAAGCAAGCAACATATATGGTGTTAATGTATCTCCAGTTTCATGGCTTCTGTGCAGGTGTATTTGATGTTTGTCCTTATGGCAAGAGTGGCAAAGGTAGTTGACAAACTCTAATGGGTACCTTGAGACACATTACAAAGAAATAAGTAATGACACAATAATATAAAAGATATGCTTAAGCACTACTGCCCTAACAATCGTGATGAATGATGATCACAGATATAACATTCTTACACGAATGGAAGCCAAACAATCTTCTTTTATCATCCTGTTGAATGGAAGCCATCAATTTGATTATATCATTGTGCCATCACAGAAATGTAGTTATCCTCAGTATTGTTCTATTTTATAGGACAAAAAAGGCTCAGCAAGCTACACAAAGCAGATTCCCGAAATACCTTTTTGGATATTTCTCAGTATCCCGGCTATTCATGGAGCGTGAGATGCAGGGAACTAATCATTTGCTTCTGGAAAAAATCGAAGAATTTATTGAAAATATAGTTTGCAGCACATTATTACCATATTGATCTATTTGTGAAGCTTGCACAACATAGGAAATTCTGTTATAAAGTCAAAACAGGCATGCAGACAGAATGGACATTTCGTGAACATTGACATTTAACTTGGGTATATACCTATAGTTAAAATTTAGAACTTCGAACAAGAAAATTGAAACAGCATATCTTTTAAGAACATGAATCATTTTCAGATCTATTCGTACTCAACCATTGACTCAGTAGAATCCCTCAATTCACGCATATAGCTCTCAGAGTAAATAGTTATAATTAGTCTACGCAAGACGTTTGGGCACGATTTGCGAGTAAAAGACCAAAAGGAAATATAAATGTATGAGCAAGTAGAAGACATGGCATGTTATACTTCAATTATTTAACATATACAGGGATATGTAGTGAAAATGCACGTCTTAGTGTGATATTTGATTTTTAGCTTGATTTATAAGTTGCTAAAAGCACCAAATTCAGTTATTGAAATTTTCTAATGTGTATAGGCATAATAAAAGCTGCATCTTAAGAAAGTAAAAGGAGAGGGGGAATTACTTGTCAACAACTATTTCGCCCATTAGCAAAAATGTCATACAAGAACTGCTTCTCTTTCAAGCTCTGTATAGCAAGTCAAAAAGAAAAAAGATTCAGTGTATGTTTTTCAAATATTAGGTATTTAATATCTTAACATATTCGCTCAAATCATCCCATAAAAATACTTACCACTGATTTACCTTTCTCAAAAGCAACTATCATTCCCTCCGTAGAAAAGCAGATAGATTTAATACCATTCAAAGGATAGCCAAAAGTGGAGCTTGAAAACAAAACTAACCCTAGAATTCAAAATTAAATTCCACAACATACTGAAAACAAAGGTCATGATAATTAATGATATGTGTGAAAAGTTGTTAAGCTTACATGATGTAATTCTGAAAGCATGAGGCACAGCTAAAGAAGAAGAAATTCCAAACCCATAGTAAGATAAATTTGGAGCGAAATCTGATCTAAGAGGTGTAAAGATGTAAAAAGACATCATGAGAGAACATGCATTATTTTAATCCAAAACTTCACTTTCTTCAAACAGTCAGAATCAACATAAATTCCATGATCATCAACAATGTAGTCATTCATCTTCAAAGACTTATCTTCTTGGGACCTGAATTTTCTTAATTCCATTAAGTTGTTTCAAAAAATTTAGATCACGAATCAAGTATGTAATGAACGATAACGTACTACAAGAAAAAAATTAATAAAATTGAAAATCAAAAACTAAAAGTTGCTCCAGTAACCAAGTTGTCTAATTACTTTAGCATCACCACACCACCGAATTAATTTGTTTCTTCCAAAGCAAGTTCAACAATTCTACCACATCATTTTTCTCACCTGCTATATATCAATTAAAATATGTTTCTTTTATCGAAAGATCTATTTAAAATAATTGTAGAACTAAATGCAATTTCTCAGCTTCTATAGACGAACACTCAGTAAACTTAAGCCTCCCAAGGAATATACCCACAAATGAAAATTGCGAGATACACATAGAATGAGAATTGGAAAAATAAAGAGATATTACCCGGAATAAGGTGATTGGGACTCAATCAATCTATATGAGTCACTCAATCAACTAATAACTCAATCCTAAATTAGTTAAAACTGGATATATGAGTCCTCTATATATATAAAAGCCCCAACGAATTCTCACAAGAAATGCGAATGTCACCACCTTGGATATTAACTAAATTAACTTTGGGAAATGCAATAATAAAAATAAATTATAGCAGTTTATTAGAATTTCTGGAATCCCATAAAACTGAAAGAAATAATAAAGTTGGATCACCTGAAAAGTTCCGTTCTCGGTGTTGAAATTTTCTGCTTGCGGATCGGCATCTTCATTGAAAATCGAACTTTGATTGGTGACTTTTTTAGTTTTCTTGCTTTGCTTCCACCCAGTAATAGACCCAAAAATATATTGGGCTAATTTTTGTTAGGGTTGGGAATGAAAGGGATGAGTTCGCTGTTCAATTGCAGGGAAGAGGAAGGTGGTCGTAGGAGTAGAAGGCACGTAGCTAATTAGTAATGCTCCACTAAACTAAAATGACTAAATTATCCTTGATTTGAAATTTATTGACACCTAAACAGACATGTTGAAACCCTCTCTTATATAATATTATTACAATAAAATATTAAAAATAGGAACTCTAAATTAAAAGGTTGCATTATCTAATTACTATTTTTTTTTTATTAACCTGAATACCCTACTTATTAAAAAGCCACCAATTTATTTGAAGAGATGCAATCTTTAAGATTAGTTACTAAAGGTTGAATTAACTAACGGTTCTTGTTCTTTGCCGTTATAATGGTTGATTCACTATATAAATTTACTTATCAACTACTGCTATATTAGTTTTATAATATGAAGCCCGATATGTTTAGATTTAAATAAAAAAACTATCGAAGCACGAATATTATTTTTTTTTTAATTTTTTTTTTTGGTAATTAAACTTTCCATTAATCACCAAAGCTGAACATTACAAATCGGTGTAGCAAGTTATACACATCGTGCTAGCAGTCTTAAACTAAACACGAGCTAGGCTAGAATCTAAGACAATGAAATAAATGTTGAAATCTAGGGGAAGCTCTAACACATAATACATAAACGATCTCTTTTGCTACTTTGTCCCAACTTCTACTTTGTTTCTCAAAGATTCTCATGTTCCTCTCAATCCAGATGGCATGAATGACTTCTGTGCATAGCATCTTGGTAGCTTGAGCCTTCAGTGATCTCCCTTTTGTCATCGTAATCAGCCATTGTTGATGCTGCTCCCAGTTAGCTGGAGGATAAGGTTGCATTTGATTGATCGCGTCATTTATCTATATTGGACAAAAGAAAATTGGGCACGATATCTAAAAGAAGGAAAAAATATGTTGCATCTAATGTAGGAAAATTAAACACGGCAAATCATAGCAAACCCATACTCAAAAAATTAGATAAACCTAAAGAAATTATTTGCTATCCATATATTTTACTTTGACATAATAAATTTTATAGGAAACAAACAAATATTAAAGGCAATATCAGATGTACTTGATACTGTGTTGCTGAAATATCAAGTTGATGTTGCTCATATTAAACTATATTGTGTTGCTGAAATATTTAAAATCAAAAGAATAATAAAGTTGAAAATTTGATATATTAGAAGAATAGTTATTGGTCGAACATTAGTTTGTTGCATTAACTTTTATCTTCAACACAATATACATTCAATAACAATAATGGTAAGCCAAAAAATAAATTTTATCCAAGTAAAAAAAGATGATTGTTACACCCCGTATCTTAGAACTAAGGTTAGACTCGTATCGTCAGAGTTTTAATAGAAAAAACTGAATGTTTGAACGTTTTGCGAAAATGGTTGATAGGCCTATTTCGGGCAGCCATAGCTCCTTGATTAGTTGGGAATTTGGGAAAGTACCCTTAATGAAAGTTGTAGTACGTAGAAATATTTTTCTAACGATATAAGGATCAGACCAATCAGAGATCGGAGCAAAGAGATATGATCGTCTCAAGATGGCTAATAGTAAGTTGCTTAAAATTCTATAAACTCGGCTAAGTTTTCGATACGTCTGCCTTCCAGTCCAATTTAGTGAAAATCCATTGAGAATTTGAGAAAACTTAAAATATGAAGTTGTGGCCTTTGAAATACCTTTCCAACGGTATATTATGGATCCTGAACAGAGTTCTGTACAAGAAGTTAGGCCCATTTTACCGAACACTGCACAGAACCGACACATGTCACTTGTGAGGGCGCGTGCGATGGCCCCGCATCACGGGACGATTGCACAAAAACACCCTCTATGACCACTGACCTGCAGGGGGTCGAGCGCTGCATGTGCATCGCGGACCCATCGCATAAAAGGTCGAGTTTCGGGTCAAAAGTCAAATTTTCGTGTTTTCTCTTATATTTAAGCTTGGGGTTTATTTCCTTAACACCCCTAATCATGAGAAATCATCCTAAGGCAGGAGAGAACAAGTCACAAGCCTCAAGAACCTTCCAATGTGAATTTTATCATGATTCTAGTTTGAATTCAAGTCCCTAATCCCTTTCTAACTTGAGTAAACCCTTCTAATCGATAGAGTTGTGATTGGAACATAATTGTTGGACGTGGAAACCCTAGAACTAGAATTCAAGAGGATTGAACTTCAAAAAGGTAATTCTCTACTCTCTGATCATTCATAGTAGTGAATTGATGAGTTCTTGAGAGAATAATAAATGGGTTTAGTAAAGAGAATTACACGAACTATAGTAGGGTTTTGGATTGTTGACTTGAGATTGTTGTAATCATATGGGTGATGGAGAATGATGTTAATTACCACTAATTGAGATTGTAGAATCACCTAGAAGTAATAGAATGAGAATTGGGTGAGGAAAACAACATTAAAGAAGGTTGTGGAGCTTTATGCCCACCAAGTATTTGATAAAATGCTTAAGTGACCAAAGCATGGATATTATTGCTAATATGGAATCCCTTTGACTTGTGTTGCTATAGATTAAAGTTGAAAGGGTTGACGAACGTTGTATTATGTTCAAAGGCCGGAATTAAGATATGTGAGGCTAACTCTCTACGTTTAAGAATGTTAATGATTCTCCCTACGCCACGTTCGTTTACAACGTTACCAATTGCCTCAAAAATATAGTTAAGCTTAGTTCCTTGAATAGTTGCAGAACTTCAATTCTCTAGTTTCATAGTTCATTCATGACTTTCATTCCGGATGTTGTGAGCTCAGTGCGTAATCAATATAGACTTGTGTTTGATACCCATGAGTCTCAGTCTAGAATACTCAGCATATTTATAAATAGTTAAAGCGTTAGTTCTCATAATCAGTTCATGAATACATGTATGAGTGAATCATTGCCCAGTATGTCAGTGTTGTATCTTTTAGCATGATTCTCAGTTCTTTTATGTAAATTGCTTAATGATGAACACCTGTGTTATTGGGCCTAAGGCCGCAGTTATGTATACGTATACTTGGGCCTGAGGCCACATCTTGTGCACATATATATTGGGCCTGAGGCCACATATTATTTATTCAGATAAACAGGTGGTTCCTCATTCAGAACAGGGAGTATTCATATCTTTATTTCCTTGTTTCAGTTATCAGTTCAGTTTCAGTTTTAGTATTTACAGTTCTTTCTTCTAGTTGCTTTACATACCAGTGCAATTCAAATGTCTCGACGTCCGCTTTTGCCGGGCTCGCATCTGCGATGCATGTAACGATTTACGAGGTTGACGATTCTTCTTGCTAGGACCTTCTCGTATCGGTGGCACTTGGTGAGCCCAGTTCCTCGGCGTTATCATACTTTCGGTCTTCATGGGGAGTTCGTCGGTGAACAGGTATGCGGGGCCTTATCCCTGGAAATGTCGGACTTTATTATTCTTAGAGGCGCCATAGACTATAGTTGCAGTCAGTCAGATGTTTAGCAGGCTTTTGTGTTAGCCTTGTCGGCCACTTATTCAGACTTTCGGGCTTATTCATTATTTCCGCATTTATGATATTTCAGACAGACTCTTAGAAGATCGACATGTGTTAGTATTATTTCTATTTAGTATGTTTTGATGTCACATGTTGATTCGGGCCAGGTTGGTTCGCTCGGTCACGCAAACGAAAAGACCGAAAGTGTCGTGTTACGCCCAGGCCATGGTTCGGGGTGTGACAATGATACCAACTCAGTTGATTGTGTACAACTATAAACTAAAACAATGACAGAAGTAGAAGACAATACTACTAAAAAATCACCTCTTTCTCAAAGATAACTTCGATTGTTCTTCTTCGTGGCTTCAAACAATAACTTCGATTGTTCTTCTTCATAGCTTCAACAATATCATCATTTAGACATTAATAAACAAGCACCTTATGACGATCCACATATATTGATCATTTACAAAACTTGTATTTTATTATTTTATGTTTGATAATTATTAATTAGAGATTTATTTTAATAATGTTAATATTCTTTTATAACATCATATACTACAAAGCTCGGTATACACGTGCAATGCACGTACAGAAAAACTAGTATTATTTAAACTGGTATGGAAGGAGTACTACTCTGATCCCTGGAAAAGGAGACTTATTTTCTTCCGTTTTTTTCTTTCATTTTTTTGTGGCTTAATTACCACACGGCACACGCAGACAACATAATTCAAAGAATTAATTCCAAGGTTTTAAAACTTAAAGGGCAAAGGTGCAAAGATAACCTTCAACTTTGCGATTTAGAGCAGATATATCCCTTGTTACAAAAGTGGTGTGTATATACCCTCACCATTACAAAATGATGCAAATATACCCCTACATTTACAAAATGGTGCAAATGTGTCCTTTTTGTTGACGGAATTTTTTTTAAAAAAAAAAAATCATTTATGTTATTTTTTAATTAAAAAAATGTCACTTGACTTTTAAAAAAAGTCTACCCATTTTTTTTAGTAGATATACTTTTTTAAAGCCATATAGTAATTTTTTCTGGTGGGTCGGGTCTGGTTCGTTTAAAAAAATGGGTAAACTTATTTTTTTAAGTCACGGAGATAATTTTTGTAAACGAACCAGACTCGACACACCAAAATAAATTAGCATGCAGCTTTAGAAAAATATGTTTACTTACAAAAAATAGGTAGACTTTTTTTAAGTCACGTGATATTTTTTTAATTAAAAAATAACCTAAATGATTTTTTTTTTAAAATCCCGTCAGCAAAAAGGATATATTTGCACCATTTTGTAACGGCAGGGGTATATATTACCACTTTGTAAAGAGGGTTATATCTGCTCTAAATCGCAAAGTTGAGGGGTATATTTGCACCTTTGCCCAAACTTAAAAGATGGGCTAAAAAATCCCGAATTCTAATGTGACATTTGAATGTAGTCCATACCGCATAGGAACAGTTAAAATCATTGGGACAAAATTAGATGGGACAAAATTAGATGCCATAAAGAGTGGGAACATTGAGTGGCAGGACCCCAAAAGTCTTTTTCTAAGTGATAGAAAAATTTTGGGGTTAAGTTTTAAACTTTTAAAAAAAACCTTTTCTCTTTCTCTCTTTCTTCTTCCATGTTCGTCATCCCCGAAAATCATTCCTTTACTCCCAAATTCTTGCCTTCCTTCATATTCTATGTGTGTAATCATCGTTGGAAGCTAAACTTGAAGTATATATACATTTTGGCTGATGAAAAACGTGAAGAAGGAGCTGGAAGACATTGATGACCATTAACAAAGCTTTGAAGCTCTAATTAAAAAATGTGGCTTACCGCAAACGAACTTCATTTTGAGTGAGTGATACCTAAAAAAAAAAAAAATCGGAACATCGAGGAGAATTCATATCTGAAATTTGAAGCAATTTTGTTGAGATTTGACATGATTTTGAATCGATTTTATAACAACTCTCAAGGTTGAAGAAGATGATTGTTCAAATTTTGGATTACCACAATTGAGCTCTATTTCACATGAGTGATATCTCAAAAGAATCGGAACGTGGAGGGGAGCTCATATTTGAAATTTGAAGCAGTTTGGTTAAGATTTGACATGGTTTCGGATCAAATTACAGCAATTGTTCGTCCAAAATAAAGAAAACGACACTGCTAGAAGTGGTCGAGCAGAATCTTTACTCAGGTCTATAGTTTCTACTAAGCTTCTGCATTGGCCATTATAGACCTGAGTAAAGATTCTGTTGACACCTAATTTTGACCCTCCTTTCTTCCGATTCACTTTTTAAGCTTCTAAATTAATAATTACCTTATTTTCGCTACTATTCTCTACTATTATAATAATTATCCTTTCATTATCATTGTCACTATTTTTCAGAATTACTAACTTATAATTACATTTTTATTATTTTACACCTCTTTTTAATAATTGATCGTCATTACTTTATGTTAGTACTTATTAAATTAGCTATAAGTTGATACTTTATATGCTAAATCATTAACGATAAGTTTGTAAAATTAGTACTTTATTTTCTACATATTAATTACTATACTAATTGTCATTGCATAATATAATGTGCTAGTTATTAAGTTAGAAGCCCAAAGGAACTTTTATAAGGAAGAGGGAATTTAAGTCCAAAACGATGGCCCAATTTTCGGCCAAGTTAGCAGCCCAATATACCCCAAATAGCACAAACCCGCCAAGTCTTTGAATAGACCAAACTACCCTCACTTTATCCGACAAAATGACTTAAACACCCCTTCATTCAAATTCAATTAGGGTTGATTTCTTTCACTTTCTAAGCGCAGCTTTTTACTCCTTCTCTATTATACTTTCATGGCAGAGCCTCTTTCTTTTCTTCCCATTTTTGTTGAAAGTTTAGTCCTTCATCAGCCATGGCAGGGTTTGACTATCCTCTTTTCGTGCAAGCCTCGATTCAGTCAACATAACTAGGTTTCTCTCAAACAATTCATATCACCTGCACAATATCTTTATCCATGAGCATGTTTTTGGGCAAAGGTGCAAATATATTCCTCAACTTTGCGATTTAGAGCAGATATATCCCTCATTACAAAAGTAGTGTATATATACCCTTGCCAATGGTGCAAATATACCCCTGCCGTTACAAAATGGTGTAAATATACCCCTGCCGTTATAAAATGGTGCAAATATACTCTTTTCGCTGACAGGGGTTATTTAAAAACATTATTTAGGTTATTTTTTTAATTACAAAAAATGCCATGTGATTTTAAAAAAAAGTCTACCCTTTTTTTTTTAGTAGACATATTTTTCTAAAGCCACATAATAATTTTTTTCTGATGGATCGGGTCTAATTCGTTTAAAAAAGTGGGTGACTTTTTTTTAAGTCACGGAGATATTTTTTTTAAATGAACTATACCCGATACACCAAAAAAAAAAAATTACCATGACTTTACAAAAATATGTCTACTAAAAAAAAATGGGTAGACTTTCTTAAAAGTCACGTGGCATTTTTTTTAATTAAAAAATAACATAAATGATTTTTAAAAAAAACTCCCATCAGCGAAAAGGGTATATTTGCACAATTTTCAGTAGATATTTTTGCACAATTTTGTAATGCATACGCAGATATATACACTACTTTTAGAACTATGACATCTGCTCTAAATGGTATATTTACACTTTTGTCCTTTACTTAAAGTCTTAAGAATGCAAATTGATATATTCTAATTCTGCTTTGGTAGAAGTCTCTGTTAGGATTTCTTATTCATTTTTGCTCTAAGAATTGGTTCATGACAAAAAGAGAAACAATGTATGATTATGTGCTAAGACTTTTAAGTACTTGAATTTGTATGCTTCTTAAAATATTTGAGGCTGTATGCTTTGCAGATGTCCCCTTTTTTTTTTTTTTTTTAATTTACTGTATATGTGCCTTTAAATCATGTCCAGGGTATGTTATTAAGAACGGATTGGCTTTACTTAATACTTCTAATTTGTTAGCATTAGGGGGGCTTTTCTTGTGTTTCCCGTCATTATGATGTATGAGATAATTTAGTACAATATTACCACCAGGTGATTTTTCAGCTTTGTTGTTTCATTTCCATGCCTATTAAAGATTTGGTTCCTTTTCTAACTCCATTTTCTTTCTTTTCGTCGCTGCATAAATACCGGAGCCGAAGAGTTTCACTTGAGACTCAACGACGTTGACGTCGCGAGGAGTTTTTATACAGGACTCCATGTCTTTGCTAAGACAGGGAATCCGCATCTACAGTCTTCAGTCACTCCCATTTCTCGCTCTCTCTCGAAACTCATACAAACAGACACCCGAAGAGAAGCGAGAGGAAATGGCAAACATTCGGCTATACTTTTCCTTTAGTTACTTATTCTGGATATTATACCTGATTTCTTTTCTAGTTGTTACCATGAATACTTGATTGTTTGTTTCGGTGATTTGTTTGAAGCATTCTGAAGTTAGTTGATCTTGATCTAACACCTAGCAAGACATCTAATTATTAATCAAGTCATTTGTCACATAGGATCATCACTTCTAAGTTTACAAAGTATTTACTCATTCTATCATATGGAACTTAGTATTTAGATATAAAGTTTTTAAATCTATATCTAATCTGGAGTGGGAATGGATTTTTTTTTTCCAGCAATAATTATAACTTTTTTTTTTTTTTGTTTCTAAAATGACAAGGTTTAAAGTTTCACTTCTATTATCCCGAGGTTTTCAAAAAGAAATATCTTACACTGTTTTTTCTGTGCCAAAAAGGAGCTATAAGCTAAAAGTTTGAAACTTTTCTCAAGCCTTATTTGGTTTCTTTACCTAAAAATATTTTCTTTTCCTTTTAAGTTTTTGACGTGAATCAGATTTGGTCAGATCCACTATTTCTCACTTTCCAAGTTCAAACATTACCTCTTTTATTCTTTATTCTATTTTTAATCAATTTTCTACGAGAGCATAAAAAAGAGTAGCTTACTTTCGAAAATGAACTGGATAACTTCTTAAGTTAATGTATTATTTTGTCTTTTATTCGTATCCTTAATACCCTTTTTTTTTTTTTTAATAATAAAGGACACCCATGAAAACTATTTTTTACTAGCCTTAATTAAATCATTAAGCCCGTACGGTTAACCATTTTTAATGGATCTTAAAAGGTGCTTAACACCTTCCCTTTAGATTAATTGAACCCTTACCTAGATCTTAGGTTTAGTAGACTTAAAATGGAGTTAATTTTAGACAATTATTTTAATTAACTTTACGTGTCCTAGTTCACCATAATTAATTAGGTGGCGACTCCTTAACTTTAATTTAATCCGTAATTACCGGAATGTTGTAAACCATTTTGACCCTGGTTAAAATGGGGTATAACAAATTCTACTAGACTATTTCTGGCAGTGTCGTCTTCTTCCTTTTGGACTAACAACTGCTGTAATTTGATCCGAAACCATGTCAAATCTTATATATAATGCATATATACAGCAGTTGTTATATGGAATGTAGCAGCTGCCAATGCCTAAAAAAAAATTAGAACATCTAGGAGAATTCATATATGAAATTTGAAGCAATTTCGTTGAGATTTGACATGATTTTGGATCTATTTTTAGCAACTCTCAAGGTTGAAGAAGATGATTGTTCAAATTTTGGATTACCACAATCGAGCTCTATTTCACATGAGTGATATCTCAAAAGAATCAGAACGTGGAGGGGAGCTCATATATGATATGAAATTTGAAGCAGTTTGGTTAAGATTTAACATGGTTTTGGATCAAATTACAACAGTTGTTCATCCAAAAGGAAGAATACGACACTGCTAGAAATAAACTAGCAGAATCTTTACTCAGGTCTATAGTTTCCACTAAGCTTCTGCATTGGCCATTATAGACCCGAGTAAAGATTCTACTAGACTATTTCTGGCAGTGTCGTCTTCTTCCTTTTGGACGAACAACTGCTGTAATTTGATCTGAAACCATGTCAAATCTTATATATATATATAATGCATATATACAGCAGTTGTCATATGGAATGTAGCAACATAAGTTTTATTAGCATTCTATAGTTTCTACTAAGCTTCTACATTGGCTATATATATATATATATATATATATATATATATATATATATATATATATATATATATATATATATATATAAATGAGAACTGAAAAGGGTCACACGTTAGCCACTAAGAAGCGACTACGGTTATTTGAAGCGACTATGCTTTTTGTAAGTAACCCACGGTTTAAATCAAATTATCTTGAAAATTGGTGAATTAATTCTTGAAATTTATCATTGTTGGCATTTAAATGAATATTTAACAAAATGATAACGTCATTATTGATATATCTACTAATATCATTGAAATACAAGTCGTTGCTATTAATCTAAACATTACAAGTTGGTCGCATAATTATATCACCTATTGCAATAAAGACAAGAACATTTCACATTGATCGCATGTAATTATGTCATCAATTTCAATATAGATCATATGTAGTATAGTAATCATTTGCTACATGACTAAAAAAATATGTGATGTTCACATATAGTTATGTCAGCATTTCCAAATTGTTACATATAGCTATGATCATCATAACTTTTTCTTCAACGCATTATTAACATTACTCATTAATTATCATTATTTTATATTATTACAGTGTTGTTTCACTAATTTCATGGTGATAACATATTGTTTAGTTACAAATATAAGTTTTACAATCTAAAATTAGTTCACTTCTTATTAAAAAAAATCTTTTTTGCTTACAAAAGATGAAGTTATACAAGTCATTCGCTATTAATCTAAATATTACTTGTTGGTTGCATAGTTATTTCACCTATTGCAATAAAGACAAGAACATTTCACATTAATCACATGTAATTATGTCATCAATTTCAATATGGATCATATTTATTATAGTAACCATTTGCAACATGGCTAAAAAAATATGTGATGTTCACATATAGTTATGTCACCAATTCCAAGTTGTTACATATAGCTATGATCATCATAACTTTTTCCTCAACACATTATTAACATTACTCATTAATTATCATTATTTTAGATTATTATAGTGTTGTTTCACTAATTTCATGGTGATAACATATTGTTCAGTTATAAATATAAGTTTTATAATCTAAAATTAGTTCACTTCTTATTAAAAAAAAAAAAATCTTTTTTGGTTACAAAAGCAAGTGTTTGGTTGTAGATTCTAATAACATGCATAGCTGACTTATTAGCAGAGTATGCAAGTGTGGTGACATAGCTCTTTTGAGGACCCCATTCTGCTATAATAGTTCTCGTTTATAGTTTAGTTATAAATATGAAGTGTTCATCTTCAACCTCAAGTTCAAATATGAAATTTTTATCTTTTATCTCAAGCTCAAATTTGATTTTATGCAAAACCACCTTTAATTTTCTCCAAATTCCCTTAAATTTGGATTTAGACTACTCAAAAGATCCCCAACAAAACCCAATAACATCCACTTGAAATAAATCACTCCTTCATAAAATCAATTTTTCAAGTTTGAAGCTCAAGCTTCAACAATGGCTATCCTCAAGCTCAAATATGAAATTCAATCCTAAACCACCTTAAATCTTCTCGAAAATCTCTAAAATTTGAGATTTAAATGCATCAAAATATCCCCACTAAAATCCAACAACACCCATTTGAAATGAAGCACTCTTTCAAAAACTCATTTTTTCAAGCTTGAAGCTCACAGCTCCAACGATGGCTGTCAATGGAGTATATTTCAGATGTAGGAGAAAAAAAGCGTGGGAATGAATGGAGAGATGGGAATATAATATATATATATATATATATATATATATATATATATATATATATATATATATATATATATATTTTTTTTTTTTTTTTTGTAACATAAAAGATATATTTTTAGATTTTTATTTTGGTTTATTTTATTATTTCTTACTTTGGATCAAAAGGGCATTTTTTTAAAACTTGGGGGCTGGTTTGAAAGCTTGGAATAGTTATTATTTTATTATTTTTATTTTTTAAATCCTTGGATGAAAATGTATTTTTTTAAAACTTGGGGGCTTATTTTGAATCCCCAATAACTTGTTTCCACTTAATTAGCATTAATCTTAAATGGGGTCCTATCACCTAATAATTAAAACTTGGGGTCCAGATTCCTAAAAAAAACTTGCTTGTGGCCCTATCACCACACTTCCCCAGGTGACCCTATTGCTAACACTGTGTGGTCACCCCTTTTTTAGCTCGCCCCCAAAATTCTTTAATTTTTTTTAAGTAATGGATTTCGAAAAAGCATAGTTACAAAAGTGAATCCGTCATGACTATTTATAAATAAATAAAAATAAAATAAAATAAAGAGCAAAGGACACTTTACCCCTTAATATCTTCACATTTTGAACGGGACAATAAACCCCGTTTATCTTAATCAATGGCTAGAAAAAAATTCCCATTTCTTATAATTTCTTTTATAAAAATAAAATAAAATATATGAAATAGAAAATTTCAGGTGTAGGGGTAAAAAAAAAATCCCATTTTTTATAAAATTTGATAAAAGTAAAATAAAATGTATGTAATAAAAAATTTGGGTGGTGGCGGTGGGAGGGTTGGGGGGGGGGGGGTTAAGAAAATTTTCCTACTTTTTATATTTTTTTATAAAATTAAAACAAAATATATGAAAATAAAAAATTTTGTGAGAAGGAGGTGGTGGGGTGGGGGTAGTGGGGGTGGTGGGTGGTGAGGGCTGGATGGGTGGGGGTGCTGGGGAGGAGACAATTAAAATGGAATTGAGACTTGTTTCTTTACTCTCATTAGGGAAGTCATTTTTAGAAAACTTGTTTTGAAAATATTTTCTAAAATTTTTGACCAACCGAACATGAGCATCTTTATTGCATATATAGAGTTTGAGCAAAAGTTATTGAGTTTTGGAAGCCGGTACCTAAAGCTTTGAATCTGCCCCTGATGCTCTTGTAAAGTAGAAGAAGATGGGCCATGGACCAGTAGAGAATAAAACGGAGAGATGGTGATTTTAGGTGTGAGATTGTGGAACAGGTGTGGTCATGAGGTGGTGTTCCAAGATAGTGTCATCGGATGCAAATGAAGAGCAGTGGACCGTGTTAGCGAGTCAGATGCTCTGTCTAATCGTCCAAAAATCTGAGTGAATTGTGTAAGGGATTTGTTTGTGTGTGCGCACGCTTTGAAATTGCAGAGTGGAAAAAACATAGGAGTAGTACTTACAAAACAAATAAGTCTGAAACACGAAATCATTAATTAATCAATTGCAATATTCCCTCACTAATTGGGTGGCTTCGAACACATGACAAAGTAAATAAGAAAACTCAAATAAAGGACTATTATCTTTGAAGGATGTTATCGGGGATATAACTCAGTTATCGATGCCTCATTTCGTGATGAACAAATTGATTTACTTTGGGTAAGTTTGCTTAATTCTAACATTCTAGAATTGTAGTCTTCAATGAGTGAAATCTCTGGGTTTACATCGTTGGGTGGCACTGGAAGACTCAGAGAGTGCGTGCTGAGCATGAGAACTACTATATCCATGGTTATTCTGTTTGCAACATCTTCTTGAACGCACAATAAAGCAATGTGGATGTATCTCATTATAACACCAATCGGTCCTGAGCTTCTCCTCAGCATGGGGTCTATCAAATTTGAAGTTGTTCCTTCGCGCCAATTCGACCAAGCCTATGACAGTTCCATTCTAGCGTCAAACAAAATCATAGATCACACTACTATTGATCCATATTATACTGTCTTTTGAAATTGTTTATTACTCTTGGGAAAGACATTTGAAAGCCTTAATTATAAGGATTTTTGTCTACATTACAATTAATTTTTCTCTCTTAAACGTTTTAATTACTTAACACTGCACTAATTTAGTAACGGAGAATTTGAAAAAAGAAAAGATGATAAATACTACTCCTCCCGTTTCAATTTGTTTGTCTTACTTTCTATTTTACTACATTTCAAAATGAATGACTCTTCTCTGTTGAAATCTTTAATTACAACTATCCACATGTCATGTTTAAGACCACAAGATTAAAGAACATTTGGTATATTCTACATATATTTAGTTTAAGACCGATCAGAAGATTCAAAAGTTCTTTGATACTTGGAAACTTTATAGGGCAATTAATTGTACAATAGTTACTCTTATCCCCAAGGCAGGTAATCCTGTCACAATTAAAGAGTACATACCTATAGCTTGTTGCACAGTCTTATACAAACTCATAGGAAAAATCCTAGCAGGAAGAATTCAGCAAGTCATTGCTTCTATTATTACTAATGCTCAGGCTGGTTTTATCCCGGGAAGAAAGGTAGCTGATAATATTATTCTTGCACATGAGCTGGTGAAAGCCTACACAAGAAAACATATCTCAGCAAGATGTATGATCAAGGTGGGTATCCAAAAGGCTTATGATACTGTGGATTGGAGATTTTTGCATCAAGTCATGGAAGGGTTGGGATTCCCTCAGAAGTTCTTGAAGTGGGTACTTGAATGTGTCACTACAGTTAACTATTCACTCATCATTAATGGAGAACCTACACCACCCTTTGATGCAGCAAGAGGACTGAGACAAGGAGACCCCATGTCTCCTTTTCCTTTTGCTATTGTTATGGAGTACCTAAGTAGTCTACTGAGCACTCTCAAAACATCCAAACAGTTCAAACACCATCCCAAATGCTCAAAACTTAACATTACTCACTTATGTTTTGCAGATGATCTTTATTTATTTGTAAGGGGTGATGCAACATCTGTGGCCTTATTACATGAGAAATTCAAAAGATCTTCTCACCGCGTCTGCTTATAAGCAAATCTAAACAAGAGTGCAATATACTGTAGAGGAGTGACAGATACAGTAAAGCAGGAGATACAGACCATACTGGGATAAACTGAAGGAACACTACCCTTCACTTATCTAGGAGTGCCACTCTCAACTAGAAAACTGAAGATTCTGGAATGACAACCACTCATCAACAGGATTATAGCCAAGGTTTCCTCTTGGACAGCCAAGAAACTATCTTATGCAGGGAGAGTGCAGTTGGTGAAATCAGTGTTGTTTGGCATTCAGTCCTACTAGGCACAAATGTTTATAATACCAGCAAAGGTGATGAAAACAATTGAAGCCTATTGTAGGAGCTATATATGGTCAGGGACAAATGAGATAACTAGGAAAGCATTAGTATCCTGAAGTAGACTATGTCTCCCAAAAACAGCAGGTGGGCTCAACATTACTAATTTGAAAAGTTGGAACAAAGTAGCTGTTACAAAGACCTGTTGGGACCTGGCTAGCAAGAAAGATACTCTATGGATAAAATGGATCCACTCCTATTATGTGAAAAACCAAAATTTTGCAATCATGCCACTGCCTCAACAGGCTAGCTGGCTGGTTAAGAAGATTTTGAAATCAAGAGATCAATTGGTGAGTCTGCAAAATAATACTCAAGGTAAGAAGAGTCTGATTAGAAGTTTTTATCTACAAATGATGGGAGACTTGCCTAAAATGCCATGGAGGGGTCTGATGTGTCTTAATCCTGCCAGACCTAAAGAAATTTTTATTATGTGGCTGCAACTGCAGTACAGGCTGCTCACAGTGGATAGACTGAGCAAATGGGGAATGCAAGTAGATAAATATTGTGTCCTATGCAAATCAGCAGAAGAAACTAGAGATCATATATTTGCAGAATGTGCATTTACCAGACTGCTATGGGGGAAAACTCACTGACTGGCTTCATCTGCAATGGCCTAGCATTATCAATTGGGACCAGTCATTGGCACTATTGCTCAACTACATTAAAGGAAGATCAAATCAAGCAAAAGTCATGAGAATGCTGTATGCTGAATTTACACATTCAATTTGGACAGAGAGACATGCCAAAGTCTTTGCTCACAAAGAGAGAAATTGGGAAGTTTTAGCCAGAGAGGTAGCCTGCACTTGTTATGTTAGAGCTGATGCAAATCTTACACAATATCTTCATCAATACAGGTTTTCTTAAAGGGGTACTAGGTTACTTGTAATCTAGGAGTCTTGATAGTCATAGGGGTGTGGAGATAGTCACTTTTTTTTTGTTGAGCTACAACAGACATGGTTGTTGTCTAACTGGTTATGTAAATATCACACTTGGTAATTAATGAAAATTGTTAGTTACCAAAACAAAAAAATTATACTAATTTTAAGGACAATCAAGTTCTAGTTCAACAAAATTGAGGAAACCATTTCTTAAGAAATTACCATAACTGAATTCAACTTGAAAATCCTAGTAACATTTCAAGGAAAGATTTGATATAATCTCAAGGTTTTTATTTGCTAAATGATTAAAGAATCCTTCCCAGTGATATAAAAAATAACAGTGTCTAATGAGAGATGTAAAACTTACTAGGTCCCAACAATTCTATTTGTGTTGCCTTGAGTTTCATCCAATGTAAATAGCCTTGCCATACCAAAGTCTGCAATTTTAGGATTCATTTCTGCATCAAGTAGAACATTGCTAGCTTTGAGATCACAATGAATGATGCGAAGTCTAGAATTCTCACGGAGGTAAAGAATTCCCCTAGTAATCCCTCCTATGATTTTGGATCGCTTTTCCCAATCCAATTGTCTACGTTTAACTTGATCTGAGGATAAGAGGAAGAATATAACTTACAAGTTAAACTTCTATACACTGATACAATAGAAGAAAAAGATTACCACAAGTAGTTCTGATAATAAGTGTAATTAGTTTTAGGGAAAATAACACAGACAACAAGACAACAAGTAAAATAAACTTAACAAAATAAATTTTACTTAGACAGTTAGTGTATATAAGTTCAATTCATAATTATTGATGCTCAAGTTTCGTACTTGATAAAAAATAAGCAGCACATACCAAATAAAAAGTTGTTAAGGCTTTCATTGGGAACTAATTCATACACAAGAAGTCTCTCTTTTCCATCTAGGCAAAATCCGAGTAACCTAACCAAATTCCTATGTTGAAGCCTAGCAACCAACAGGACCTCATTTTTGAATTCTAAATCACCTTGTCCTGAATCTGCTGACAATCTTTTCACTGCCACTTCTTGTCCATTTGGAAGCTTACCCTGAAGCATACGAGCACAAATTAAAAAATCAATATGAATTAACTAACAACCAATTCCAAGCAAGTTGAGTTCTTTTGTATGAATCGTCACTGTTCATTTTATGCGTCAAGCATACCTAATTAAATTGTACACCGGACCAAATCCGCCCTGTCCCAATTTATTAGCATTTGAGAAGTTGTCAGTTGCTGCTCTAATTGTAGAAAAATCATATTGCAACGATTCTGCTTTGCTAATATCATCACCGAGTGTACCTTCACCAAAGTAGTTGTAATAACATACAACAAATATTTAGTGAAATGTTTTTAAAATGTTCGACTTTCCTTAATCATATTGTCTATTGGTAATAATCTACGCCATTTTACCTTGGGTTTTGTCCACCAACTTCTTTTTTCGCTTCTTCTTCAAAATGACATAAATGCATACAATAAGAATAATAACCGTAACAGTTGGCACAATGATAATAATGATGATTCGAGTTTTTTTGTCATCCTTCACTATTGGAGCTGTTTTATTATATATCATTCCCTACAAAGATGCTTCAAGTTAGTATCGTAGGAGTATCAGTTTTTAATAACTACTCCTCAAGTGGAAAACTGTTACCTTGTCTTCCCAATTTGACTTTCCTACTTCCCTTTTCAGGTTATTTCAGAAAGTAATACATATTGAACATCACAAATACAATGTTGTTCCTATATAATATGGTCCTCTTTAACACAAGTCTAATTGTGTGCTATGACGCTGTTGAATTGTGACACTATTTGTCTAAAAGCTTAAGTTGTTGGCAATAACATACTTTATTTACTTATTTTTATTTCAACACTTCTATTCATGTACTTGCAGACTTAATTCTTTTCTGGGTCAAGCATGTGAAATTCTTTTTATGAGGGGATGACGGTGAGAACCCGAGACCTTTATCTGCTTTGCTATTGGTGTACAAAGAAACCGACAAACCGCATCAAAATCGATAATCTGAGTCAAACGGAGAAAAAATCCAACTAGTGGTTTGGTTTGACTTAGTTTGGTATTGGGAAAAAAAACTCGACTATACTTGGTTTGGTTTGGTTTTGACTAAAAAAAGTCAAACAAAATCAAACCAACCTAACATTATATGTAAACAATTTGTAAAAATATTTTGTACATAAATATGATTTATCTTAGTTAATTATATATATTTTTTAAACTTTTCATAGTTTTTACCTTTTAACATATCATTTCAAGCTTGGACTTAAAATTTTGAATGGTCCAATAAGTTTTATATATAGCCTATATGCCCCATAGATGTTGGTCATTTTTTTGCGCGGATTGCCCTTCCTTTGGGGTGGTCTTTAATTTTTGTCTCTCAAATTGGTGGTCTTTAATTTTTGCCCTTCGCCTAATACCCCGAGGTTCTGGGTGCGAACCCCAGCTCAGTAAAAAAAAAAGAAGAAATTTCACAAGGCAGAGGTTTAGATTCGCAAGGCAGAATTTTGCTTTCAAAACTCTGCCTTGCGAATTTATTTATTTTTTTGACTGAGCCGGGGTTTGAAACCCAAACCACATGGTATTAGACGAAGGGCAAAAATTAAAGACCACCCCAAAATAAGGGCGTTCCTGCGAATTGTCCGATGTTGGTAACTCAAATAAAGCTCAAACCAAAACCAAATCAATACTAATAAAAGAAATTCGATTCAACACTAGGAATGACAGTAGTGTTGAAAATTTATTCTTTAGTTTTGCATTGATTTAGACAGTTAAAATATATAACTTAATTTTATAATTTTCCTTAATGTATAGTCACGTAATTAATACTTATTAGTCGTACTTATTTTAGCATGACTTAGTACTTTTAGTTTATGATCATTTCCATTATGGCTTGTGAATCAAGAGTAGCAATATTTATTTGGGATAAGGCATCAATACTCTCCTGATCTATACCCAAAGTTCTAGATACACCTTTCCTTTTCAGGGGTCCTATTACTCCCCTGAACTTTTTTAAACGGAATAATTACCACCTTGAAAATGGATATCTAAACTCTTATTAAGAGTGACATACACTCTCCATGCCACATGTATATTTATTTTTTTTTTTTTTTTTAAAATTCTTTTTGCTTACATGGCAAATTTTTTTAAAAAAAATCTGAAAACTGGATTTTTTAATTAAAATATATGGGAAAATGGATTTTTTTTTTTAAATATGGAAAAAATGATTTTTTTTTAAATATGAAAAACTGGATTTTTTTTAAAAAAATGTCCTAAAAAATCCAGATTTTCATGATTTCATTTTTAGGACACTTTTATTTTTTTTCAAATAAAAGCTGGATTATTTTTTTAAAAATCTGAAAAAAGTGTTTTTTTTTTTAAATGTGAAAACATTGGATTTTGTAAAAAAATGGAAAAATTAATTATTTTCTAAAATGTGACCCGTGTTTTATTTAACTAAATCTGGAAAACTAGATTTTTTTTTTCATATATAGAAAAAAAATCAGTTTTCCACATTTTTCTTAGAAAAATCAGTTTTCCAGATTTGAAAAAGTCTAGATTTTTTAATGAGAAAACTCAATTTTCCAGATTTATTTTCTAAAAACAATGGATTTTCCACATTTTTTAAAAAAGTTCAGTTTTCCATATTTTAAGAAAATAGAGATTTTTTAATTAAAAAAAATTAAGTTTTCCACACAAAAAAAACATTTTAGAAAAAACTTTAAGCTTTAATGATAATTAATTAGGTGTAATTAAATGTGAAGTACCCAATTAAAAAATAATACGTGTATAAGTTAATCAGATTTTATGCTTCTCACTCTCCCAAAAAGAGTAAAATACACTCTCCTTGCCACGTCAGCGCTTAGGGAGATATTTATTATGTTTTAAAAAAGTTTAATGGGGTAATAGGACCCCGGAAAAGAAAAGGTGTGTCACTGGAACTTTGGGTATAGTTTAGGGGGTATTGATGCCTTATCCCTATTTGTTTTATGCGATTTTTCTATTATTTTTTTGTTGAATATTTTAGTACAATGTCATCACTCACCTCACATTTTATTTTATTTTCTTAAAGAACACCTTAGATAGTTTTATCTTATTAGGACTAAAGAAATATTTGAAGCACAAGTTATATGTTTTCTATGAATGCTTTACCGAAAAAACCCGAGGTTAAAAAATCTGTTTTTTATTGGCTTGATTTATAAATTTAAAAACCCGACTAGACTAATTTGGTTTGGTATATGAAAAATCCTAACCAACCCTGACTATGTACACCCCTAGCTATCATATTAAATTGTGTTATCACCTCATCTATAATTAAGTTTAATTCAAATTGGTAAAAAAAGTAGACTTTAATTTATTTAGTTGTATATGTCTTCGCCAGTGTGAGATCAAAGTGGACAATCTAATTGGAAATTCACCTGCAGGTGGCGGAGCTTCCAACGCCGCATCCTTAAAGAAAGGGTAACTCTCATAACTGAAGTGGCACCTACCGCCTACTATTCTGCCACCCCTCGTTCCATTGCAGGGACGATTATTAGTTAGACAATCGAAGCAATTCATAGGAGATAAATCAGGAATACACTGCAGCAGTGCATATACAGTCTGAAAATCCGGACCTGTCACATTACCACTAGCATAATTTCGAAGGGGACCACCATTATATGCAGCACGGCCCTGTAAACGACTCAAAAATTCACTTACTTCCGGACTAAATTCCTCAGGTTTGGAGGCATTCCGGCCATAATTGCACAAGTAATATTGAGTAGAACCTGACGGAGTGTCAAAAATGGATCGATTAGAGTACTGTAACATACATTCATCATAGCCACCAAAAGCTTCTCTTTTGTTAGGACATGAACGTACAAGTACTTGAGCAATGTCACTGACACAATTGCGACGTCCTTCAAGATCCACATCTCCTCTACATAGCACAATAGCACTGACCATATCGGAGTTTTGACCAATGGAAGCATTATAGAAACCATATTTATCCATATTTGAGGAAAGGAAAGAGAGGAACGAGTTAAGATTTTTCTGGTATGCACTATTTTCAGTATAGTTACCCTTTTCAACACAATGAATGTATGAGAAGTATTCCACGCATTCTTTTTCATGTTAAATGTCACCACGAAAAGAACGAACAACTAAATAAATCACTATAACGATATCATATCAGTAAAAAGACAACTCAAATCATATTAATAAAACATAGGTAAAGAAACAATAAAACATAGGTAAATTTAAATATCAATATAATGAACACTAAATAATTTCATTGTAGAAAATAGAAAGAAAGTAAATTATTGTCATGAAAAAATTACAAGCACTTAATAAAATATTATGGTGAAGAAAGTGTTAACTCGATGTGGCAACGGGATAAAAAACTAGAAAAACTTATATTCTAATTTGAAAGGTGGGCAACCATCAATTATATTCTAATTGATAAAAGAAATTTTAAGGTTATGACTTATGAGTTCTTTTTAGGATTTTAGATTTTAAGTTATTTGATCAATTTGGTATAGAATTAGAGTAGGAAACGGCTAAGTTATTTTATTGGTTTTAGGACTATATTTACTAGTTTTAGGAGCCACTGCCGTTTTGTTCCATTTATATTTTAGTTGTTTTATTGATTTAGAATTTAAATTATAGTATAAGCAAAAAAAAATGAGGTCAGACGAGTTTGAACCCGCTACCTCGCCTTCAAAATAGAGCTCTTTACCAATAGACCAACGCACGCCTTTGTGCTGAAGCAGTGTTACATTATTGTTTTTACCTTTTACTTTCGTTCAATTTATTTTTTATATATGTATATTTAGTAAAAAAATTCAACGAAGCAGTGTCACGTGACACCCCTCGGGCCAACATAAATCCGCCCCTGTGTATGAGAAATCAGGCAGCTCTGCTAGGATTAGATCGTGAAGATGTATAGGCAAAAACAGAAAGAGCAGCCACTTCTGAATAGCCATGGTCGTGGCTGTCTAAGTTGCTCGATACATAGAAGAAACTAAAATATATAGAATGGTTGGCTACAAGTGACAGGGATTTTGATAGTAAATTCAGCGCTGAATGTGCAATAGTACCAAGTAATTTGTTTATATATAGGAGCTAGAACTGCAAGAGCTTGAAAAGTAAATAGAGTTAGAGAAAACGTATGGAAAGGGTTTAGTGGACTACATTTGAGTAACCAGAAAAAAGTGTACAATTTCTGATACATAATATCAAGGAAGATAAGGACATTGATATTTTAAGGCTAGCTGCGTACCCCAGAGGCCTTAGCCTAGAATTAACACTCTGTTGGATTGGATGCAAAATTTAAAGAAAGAAAAAAAAAAAAGAAAAAAAAAAAGCTTTTACGGTCAACGATCTTAAACATGCTATAAAATTAATGTGACTATAAAAGTATGTTATTAAAGAAAAACTGAAAGTATAAAATTAAATTATATTAGATATAAAAAAATACTCCCTCCGTACCAATTTGTTTGATGTTATTAAAGAAAAACTGAAAGTATAAAATTAAATTATATTAGATATAAAAAAATACTTTTCCGTACCAATTTGTTTGACAATTTTAATTTTGGAATAGGGAAACAAATGTTATCTTTTGACTAATTTTTTCATTTGTTTTTAAATTATTAATTACGCGAGTAGTTAAAAATTTTACATAACAGAAATTAGTTCTAAACACACGTTTAAACACATGGCCTAAAATTAATAAGTTTAATGATTTCTGAAAACGAAAAGTGTAAAATATATATATATATATATATATATATCAAACTTCTTTCAATCAGACTAACAATTTATTTTTGATATAATAAACCAATAAGAAAATAATGCCATGTACAGTGGAATAGGAAAAGACTTTTGACTTGGTCTATCTCTTGACTAATTGACTCTTAGAATTTATGGAATTCCACAACTCCAATTTATGGGGGTGAATCTACTTTCTAAAAGTAGTTAAAAAGTATCTACTTTCACGAAGTGACTATTTTCTAAAAGCCGCCGAGGTGGGAAAATTATGGCCGCAACTTGCTCTTCTTTGAACGTTTAACTTTATATGTATGATTTCTGAAATCCAACTAAGTTTGTAAAATATATATATATATATATATATATATATATATATATAGCCCCTTAAACTATGAAGCTATTTGGAAGTCTACTTCGACACCCCAATTAAAAATTACAGGCTTTCTATTAATTTGTTGGTTAATTACATCAACTATACTCAAATTGTGTCTATTAAACACATACAACTTACGTGACACAATGCGTTTTTTCTTTTTTAACCACACTTATTCTTGGAGCGTGAAAAGTTTTATAAAAATCACTTTTTCCTCTCTCCTTCCTCCCTCACTCTCTCCACCTTCCAGTCAATATCACAACTTTCTGTATTGCACAGTTGGTCACGTAGAGAGAAGAGATGAGAATCAACAACTATTATCGGAATTAACCGGAGAAGATGACCGGAAGATTGGCGACCCTTCTTCAACCACCATCTGGATCATCCTTCGTTCCACTCTAAAATACATATCTGACCTCCAATTTTCTTCAACCACCAGTGCACCATCAAGTTCCACCAAAGAGAGTCTCGCTGAAAAACGCGACTGACACCGGCAAACCCACCAAATAGAGTTTCAATCAAACTGTTTCACTTCAATTTCACCATTCTTTCACCTCCCTCCATCACTGCCTCGCCAACACCACCATTCCTCTCACCTTCCACTCATTTTCCACCATTGCTCACAGATTTGAAGCACAAAATTTCTAAAACATATTTCTACATAATAACCAAGTGTGCTTTTATTTAAGAATGTATATGACGATAAAATCATGTCTTTAAAAGCTAAGGGAATGGGATTTACTTAGGATGTATAAGCTATTGCTCTTTGGTTGATAGGGAAAGATGCTGGCACATCTTTATGTTTTTGTTAAAGATCAAAAGAGATGCTATGTCCTCTTTGTTCAACTTTAATCTCAAGTCTCAACAAATATTTTTAGGGGGTTTCCCACAATTTTTCTCTGTTTTCCGTAGCTTGATCGTATTTTTTGAACAAAGAAAAATATTTTGTTTCAGAGCAAGAAGATTGAGGATTCTCTGAGAAATAGTGACGAGGCTATGGTAGGGGTGAGAACAATATATTTATTTATTTTTCTTAAAAGCCACGTGGTATTTTTTCATTTGTTATATTGGCCGTGTCTACGCATGTGAACTTCACGCATTATATTGGTTGTACGGGTTAGTCATGAGGAGTTTAATAGGTACAGATTCTTGAACTTAGAGTGCCTAATAGGAACAAGCTTAAGTTAAAGCGTCTAAGTGAAAAATGACGTCAAATTTAAGGGGCCATTTATGTATTTGGCCTTTTTACAATTATCTTATTTTCTTTTTTCCTAGAGTTTTAAATTTCAACCCATGGTGATTTTTCTTGTATTTTGGAGTTAAGTTGAAAAAGAAATTTGAAAGTTAAAAATTTTGTTTGGACATGAAAACCCAATTGAAATTTTTTGTTCCAAACATCAAATTCCTTATTTTTCAAATTTGAAGATAAATAATGGACAATTTGATAAATAGACTTATTTAAAGGCTGGAAATCATTTACCTTCCCCAACTTTACTTTAGTAAACAAACTCCCCCCTCAACTTTAAACAATAGACATTCTCCCCTTTTTATCCTAATTAACATTTTAAAATGCCTCTTTTATCCTTACATTTGTCTTTTTATTTTACTTTTTAAAAATCATGATAATTTTTTTAATCTATGTTACAAATTTTCTATGAAAAAAGTAAATATAGTAGTGAGAAATACTAATTGAGTATATTAGTTAATGATGTTCTATAATGAACTAAATGAGCAGAATAGGAAAATTAATTTTATTAATATTAATCGAAACTCTAATATCTATATATATAAGTGAAAATAACATGTAATGATAACTTTATAAATATACTTCAATGCAGATAATACAAAAATAATTTATAAAAATAGAGGTAAATTTTATGATAAATTCGTAAAAGATTATCTAGTTATATTGTAAATAAATTTTAACTATAATTTAGAAGAGATTTCATTATTAACAAACAAAACTCGTTTATTTATATAGACAATAAGGAATTGACACATGCATTTATGTACATATAACATACTTAATACATGTAATATAAAAATAACAATCATAAAATATAGCATCAGATTTTGTGATAAATTTATAAAAGGATTATTCTACTTATAATGGTAACTTAAATAAAAATATATAAATACCTAGGTTAAGAAAAATAAATATTATGTATAATATAAAAAAATATTACATAGATGGAGAGTTGAAATTATTAAGGGTAAAATTGACATTACATAGGATAAAGAGAGAAAATGTCTATTCTTCATAGTTGTGGGGAGAGTTTGATTTTAAAAGCAAAATTGAGGAGGGTAAATGATTTTCACTCTTTATTTAAAATAAGGGAAAAGGGCCGGATTTACCCCTCTACTTTACTAATTTGTTCAACTTTATCCTCCATTATACTATCTAGCCAATGTTACCCTTGCCATTATGAAACTTATCAGATTTACCCCCAATTAACGGTTTCCCCGATCTGGCAAAAATTTCAAAATTTGACTTTCAATTACCTAATTCGAGTTAATTGCCAATTCAAACCCGTGACCCGGCGATCCACGACCCACACCAAATCACAACCAAAAATGAACCAAAAAAGAAGTTAAATTTTGCTTGTTTACTTGAGATTTGAATCAACTAAGTCACTGGGTTTCCTTGCGTTCAAAGACGCGGCTAGAATTTTCTGAAATTTGAAATCAACTGTTGTTTGAAGTTTTGTGTGGTTGTTGTTATTCGAAGCTGAGACGTGTATTTCATTACTGATCTTAGAGTTGAATAGTGAGAAGAAACCACAAAACTGCATTGTGTCTACGGATGTTATCGAGGATACAACTCAGTTATCCACGCCTCACTTCCTGATGAAGAAATTAATTTACTTTCGATTACTTTGCTTGACCCTGACATTCTTAAAATCTGTGGGTTTACATCGTTATGTGGCACTAGAAGACTCAGAGAATGGCTACTGAGCATGAGAAGTATTATACCCATGTTTGGTCTATTAGCAACATTATCTTGAACGCATAATAAAGCTCTGTGGATGTATCTCATTATGTCGCAATTCGGTCCTGTGCTTCCCCTCAGCATGGGGTCTATCAAATTTGTAATTGTTCCTTCACGCCAGTTCGACCAAGCTTGTGATATTTCAATGTTAGGGTCAGACAAAATCTCGAATTACACTACCTCCGATCCATATTATACATCTTTTGAAGTATTTCATTCCTTTGAGAAAAACATTTGATAGCATTAATTATGGAAAGTGTTTGTCAAAATGGCAATTAGTGGTGAATTTGAAGGAAAAAAAAATTAATAAGAATGCTTATCAATTTTCTAAAACATTGTATTTTGGAATAATTTGAATTACCGAAACACTGATATTTAAGAGGCAGAGGGAGTAACACATTCAATATAATGCATGTAGGTCTTAACTAGATTGGAATTGAGGATTACTTAATTGATTGATTGACACGTTACTTTACATACCACAAGGTCTTTCACGGAGTCTTATTTTTTTTGGAACAAGTGTTGCTTTTCAGCTTATAATTTCCAAAACTAGTACTCCAAAGCTAAAAACATCTGATTTGACTCAAAATTTCCCGTGCATTGCATACTCGGGTGTCATACCAACTGCAAATCAAAACAAAAATCACTAGACTTCTCTAACAATCCGCAACTTCATATGACTCAATCTTTAGTTTTTATTAATACAAAATTTTTGCACTTCATAGCCAAAGTACTGTACATTTGGTTAGACACGACTGAGAAAGATTTGATGTGTAAAATTTTCAAGCCTGCGGTTTATTTCAATGCTAAAGACTATTTTGTTAATCTTGCTAATAAATGCAAATTTACTATTGTGAGAAAATTTATCAAAGGCAAACCAACCATGGATGAAGTGAGAAAACTCTTGTTAGTCATTACCATTTGAAAGGGAAGATTAATATTGCCTACTATGACTGCAGTATTGTGTACATTGATTTCTCAAGTGAGACTGATTTCAATCATACATACTTCAAACCTTTTATTTATCCGGAACAATACACTATGAAGGTTATGAAATGGACTTTTAATTTTAAACCTAAACAAGAAACTTCCATAGTTCCTGTCTGGATTCTCATTCATAAGCTGCCATGGCACCTTTTTAGATGGGATATCATATGCAGGATGGTTCAATCTATAGGAACTGTTGTTGGACCTGATCAAGCTGCTTATAATAAAATTGGAGGTAATGTGGCCAAAGTTAAAATAGAAATTGACCTGCTCAAACCAAAACAAGACAATATATGGTTGGGGTTCAACATGCTTGATGGCTCTGAAGATGGGAAGTGGTAAGAAATCGAATATGAAGGCGCTCCCACATATTGTCACTATTGCAAACTGCAAGGGGATGAAGAGAATCAGTGTAGGAACAAAGAGATTGACGTTGGTAAAAAAAAAAAAGGAAAAAAAAAAAAAAGGTCAAGGAAACAGCTGAAAAGAAAGACAAAAATGATAACAAGGAAACAACTGAAAAGAATAAAACGAGTGATAGTGGTAGCAACAAACAACAAGATGAAGATGGTTTTCAAGAAGTCACTAGGAAGAAATCTAGCAGGAGGAACAAAGCAATTAGCATCAATGAACCAGATCCCTCCAAGCCTTAAAATAGAAAGGTTGATATTGTAACTGGCAAAGGGAAACAAAAGGTTGATCAGCCAAGAAGTGAACAGCCTCAACATCAACAAGTCAAGCAAACAGTCACCAAGCAAGCTAAACCAGTTTCAGAGAACAGAAGTGTTGCATCAACAATCACTGCTACACAACAGGAAAAGGAAAAAAAAATGAGACTCGTCAAAAAAACTAAACAAAAAGAAGAGCAACAACATAGCCAACAAGCTACAAAGACCAAAAGAAGAAGTAAAAGTCAGAAGCAGGTTGGATGGAAAGACCATGTTGAAGAAGAAATTGAGGTTCAAAAAAATGCCACTCCAATCCAGAAACAAAAGGTTGCAAAAAAACATGCTCATGACATTGAAAGCAATCAGGATATTACAGAAGACTCTTCTTCTGAACAAGAAGAAGAAGGCAATACAATACCATGAATAGTTCAGCATCTGATCAAGAGGAAGTAAATAGTAAACCCACTAGGGATGACTTAACCACAGAGGAAGAAGGAAGTGAAAGCTCCAGTGCAGATGACTATGAAAGCATTGAGGAAGAACACACTGACAGTGATGAGGAAGCTGAGAAACTTATTCAAACTTTCACTAACTTCAATCAAGATGAAGAAGTTGAGCGGAAATTCTAGGACATTACTGAAAGCATACATCTCTCTCATCGAGGTAACTACACTAGGGGAGGGCGGCAGAACCAGTAGAGGCAAAAGAGAATGACACACTTCTCATTCCACTGTGACTAGATCATAGGCAAAAAATAACAACTCATCATAGTGATTAATGATTAAGTCAATTATATGGAATGTGAGAGGAATTACCTCTCAAGGTGCATGTGATAGAATCAAGCAACTCAAAAGGAGACATAACATTGCCTTCATGGCCTTGATGGAACCTTTTTACAGAAAATCAAAGATTGATAAATTCAAAAGATGGCTATGGTATCAGTTTGCATACTCCAACTGTAACAATAACATATGGATTTTCAGTGATAAATTTTTTTTATTGCTCTATCATTCAGGATACTGAACAACATGTTACTTGTAGTATCAAGGATCAGGGGACTAAAATATTTGTCACAATTGTTTATGTCAAGTGCAAACAGCAACAAAGGGAAGAACTTTGGAATGATATCAGAAGTATGTCCAGTGCTATCAATGTACCATGGTTGATTGCTGGAGAATTCAACTGTATCCTTGACCAAAGTGAAAAAAAGGTGGATATGTTCATAAGATTAGAGATAGTCTTCCTTTTATTGACGGTACTGCAGATTGTTCTTTGATTGATGCAGGTTACACAGGTTCTACGTACACATAGTGCAATAGTAGAAGACCAGCATTCAGATTTTGGGAAAGGCTAGATAGAGTTATATTGAATCACAGTTGGGCCCAAAAATACATTGAAACCTCAGTTTATCACTTAGTTAGATCAGGATTTGATCATACTCCTCTTTTCATTACACTTGAAGATACTCAATCTTCACATCAGAAATATTTTAAAATTCTTGATTTCTGGACTAATGAACCTAATTTTTTAGACATTGTTAGACAGGCTTGGGAATTTGAAGCAACAGGATCTTCTCTTTGGAAATTTCATATGAAGCTTAAGAATACTTGCAAGCAGCTATCCTGGTGGTCAAAGAACCATATTGGCAATATTTTTGACAAAACCAAGGACTTGGAAAATATTGTAGCAGACAAGGAACAAATATGTACTCAGGACAACAGTGAAGCAGTAGGATGGAGCTGAACAAAGCAAATGCTGAGTTGATCATGCATACCAAAAGGAAGAATCTTATAGGAGATAAAAAGCTGGAATGAAATGGTTTAAAGAAGGAGATGCAAACACCAAATTTTTTCATTCCATCATGAATGTTAAAAGAAGGAGGCTGACTCTAAAAAAAAAAAATGAAAAAAGAAGACAATACCTGGGTTGAAGGCAATGAAGACATTGCTAATGAAGCCATAAACTTCTTTGGCAAACAGTTTACTGATCCAAGACAGCAAAGGGACCTAAGCATTCTCAACTGTTTACCTAAAGTGATCACTGAAGAAGACAATTCAATGCTAGGAGCTTCTCCTACCTTGGAGGCTACTCCAGGGCCAGATGGTGTATCTGGAAAAATTCTATCAGAACTGTTGGGAAATAATAGCTGAGGATCTTTATCTAATGGTTTGTGATTTCCTTGCAGGTACTAAATTGCCAAGAGCAATCACTCACACAGTCACACTTGTCTCATCCTTCTTCCCAAAGTGGAAAATCCCCAGAGCTATACTGAGTTAAGACCAATAAGTCTTAGCAATTTCAGCTGGAAAATCATCTTCAAGATGCTGAACACCAGACTTGCAAAAGTGATACGCAAAATAGTCTCACCAAATCAAGCTGGATTTCTCAAAGGTAGATCCATCTCTGACAACATAATGCTAACTCAGGAAATATTACATAACATTGGTAACACTAATACTAATGGTAATGATGTGCTAAAACTTGATATGGCTAAAGCTTTTGATAGAGTAGATTGGAAATATCTTTGTCAAGCCTTAATTTTTTTGGCTTTTCTGAATATTGGAATGAAATGATCTGGAGACTACTTTCCAATAATTGGTACTATATTAACATTAATGGTGAAAGACATGGCTTCTTCAAATTCAGTACAGGAATTAAGCAAGGTGATCCTATCTCTCCTTCTTTCTTTATTATTGGCTCTGAATTACTGTCTTTTCTTATGAACCAATTAAAAAATGAGGCTTTTATTCCATATATTGTTGATAGAGATTGCCCTATTATTACACATCTCAGTTTTGCAGATGATACTATATCGTTCTCATCAGGAGATCTTGTATCCTTAATGAGCATGATGAATAAACTAGCTATGAAAACTGTTTATTAACAAGAGCAAGTCTTGCTTTTTAGTTGGCCCCAATACTACTCAATCTGTCATTAATGATATCAAGCAGGTAACAGGCTATGAGCAGCAAAATTTCCTTTCACTTATTTAGGAGCCCCAATATATAATGGAAGGAAAAAAGTTGTCTACTTTGGAAACTTAGTTTCTAAGGTTGGCAAGGTAAGATGCTAGCTCATGGAGGTAGAGCTATTCTCATTAAATCTATCCTTTATTCCAATCCCTTACATATTCTTTCTGTTAGTCAAATCCCCAAAACTACTATTAAACAAATTGAGTAGCTTATGACAAATTTTCTCTGGAGTGATGGAGAAGGTAAAAAGAAAATGCACTGGATAGCTTGGTGGAAACTATACTTCCTTACTTTAGAAGGTGGGATTGGCTTTAGATCCATCCAAGATATCAGTCATGCTTTTGGAGCCAAAGTTTGGTGGAATTTCAGAACCAAAGAATCTCTTTGGAAAGAATTTCTCGAAAAAAAGTATTGTCCTAGAGCCCATCCCGTCTATAAAAAATGGGCTACAGGGCAATCACATATTTGGAAAAGACTTCTTGATTCCAGAACTCTTTGTGAAAAATTTACTGTCTGGAAAATTGCTAAAGGCAATATTTCTTTTTGGTGGGATAATTGAGTAGGTTCTGGACCTCTTGCTCAGTTTTTTCCAAGCAATTATCATTCAAAGAAGATAAAAGTTTTTGATTTTATCAGTGATCGGGCTTGAAATTTCAACAGATTGCATACTAGTCTTCCTAACTACATTGTTATTCATATTGCTACCATTGATATTTTGGACTATCGCAACGATTTTCCTGTTTGGACACCAAATCAAAATGGCTTTTTTACTACTAAATCTGCATGGCAAGTGTTTAGATCTTCTAAAAGCCTTATTTTTACTTCCTCCAAGCTCTGGTAAAAAAAGATACCTTACAAGATCTCTTTTTTTATGCTCAGGTTTATGGACAACAAACTACCAACTGATGAAGCATTGCAAAGATTCAAAGTCCATGGACCTTCAAAGTGTGTTTGTTACAAAACAGGAAACATGGAAGGTATGGATCACTTGTTCAGAGAAGGAGAGCTAGCTGATGCAGTTTGGAGATTCTCTTCCAATAGTTGTGGCATTACAATCAGACAAGCAAGAATAAGAGATACACTTTTTACATGGTGGCTTAGCAAGACAAAAAACAGAGTACATACAGTTCTTATACACTGTCTACCTTTGTTCATTTGTGGGGAAATTTGGAAAGCAAGACGTAGTCACAAGTATGATGACATCAAAAGCTTCTCAGGTAACACCATCAATAGGATTATATACCAGATTCACTTGTTGTTGTCCTGCCAATTCCCTCAAGTCCAAATTCAGCAGCACTGGGGCAACACTATTCTATACATTGGAAAGCTCAAACCTAGGATCAACATTAAAAGTCGTAGGTGGAGTAAACCTAGCCCTGGTAGATTCATATTGAACACTGATGGGTGCAGCAAAGGAAACCCAGGTGACTCAGGAGGAGGTTGTGTTTTGAGAGATAACAATGGTCTTTTGCTCATGGCTTACTTAGAATACTATGGAGAATGCACTAATAATGTAGCTGAATCCAAAGCAATTCTCTACAGAATCCAATGGTGTATTGCAAATGGATACATGAATGTGGATCTTGAATGTGACTCTATGATCATTATCAACATGATCAATGATCAAAGCAGTGTCAATAGACATTCTGCACATCATAAGTCAGATCAACAACTTGAAGAAACGAGGCAACTTCAAGTTCCAACATTGTTCCGGGGAGGTAAATAATCTGCTATTATTTAGATAATTTGGGTGAGAGAGAAAAGAAAAACTCATTCTTCACACAGGGTTTGGCTCTACCCAATGGGGCTAAAAATTGATTGAAGAACGACATGGAAGGAACTCCAAATTTCAGAATTCGAGCGCAAAGGAAGACTTTTATTTTTTATAATGGTTAATTTCGATTATTGTTGTTTCGGGCAGATATATATTGCCCTTCTTGTAACTAAGGATCTTAGAAAATTCCCAACTTGGATGCCTAATCCCATGTATACTTTCACCGGGACGTTTTTGTACAAGGACGAATTGTTCATCCTTCTCATTTCCCAAGGTCGGTTGGACAAAAAGCAAACACACCAACTATGTATTTTTTGTTACAATCAATACATAGATTAGGCAATGCCTAATCACCACCAATGATGTTTTTGAAAAAGGAAAAAATAAAACAGATCGGAGTACGAGAGCTAAAAAATTTAATTTTGGCCATAACTCAAACAAGGGGTGGGGGTTGCTGACTTGCTGGTATTGAATGGGCGTGGAGAAGACAATGAACTTGGAATGTCACTTATGTAACGTATTTTTCAATTTCCATATTGTTCGTTTAGATTTTATATAAATGTTTTTTTGATAATATTTTACGCTAATTTATCAAACACTAGAAAATAAGTAAGAAAAATCACTTATTTTTCAAAAAAGTATTCTCTAAGAAAACATTTTCCGTACCGAACAAACCCTAAATGTGGGTATCTATTCTGGAATTGAATTCTGAATGAATTGTGAAATGAAAAAAAAAAAAAAATTGTTGTTAGGAGTCTTTTGGAAACCTTGTGCCTGTGTGAGAAAATGTGCGTGCGTACATTGTGCTGGCAGGTGTAGTGGAATATCAAGTTTCTTTTGATATCTTTTATCTTTGGGGTGATGTGGCAAGTGTCTTATTTCGAGACCTTATTTGTCTTTTCTTTTTGCTACAATTTTATTTCTATTATTAAAAAAAAAAGTCAAGAAATAAGAAGTAAATTAAATATCTAAAAACCTAACTAACAAGAACTTCTTTTTCATTGACAAGTAAAACAGCGCTAAAATATCCAAAAACATGTGACTTATTTTTGTGGTTTTAATTTTCATGGTTTTGACTTGTTTTATTTTTTACGTATATCTTCATTGATATGAATTAAAAAGCTGGAAATCTTCAAATTGAAAAGGAATGCTACTTCGAAAGGAAAACACTTTATTCACCGTACTAGTTTTCTTACCAAGTCACTGAAGATATTACCAAGCTTAAAAGATTAAAATCATTGATGCTCTGTTCAAGTTCATCAATAAGGATGGCGCACGTTAGCACTTAGGCAAATTCTCTCGGTGCACGATAGCAAGGTAGCGATTGTGACTGGAATGGGCCGACGTAAAACAATGCAGCCAGTCCAACCACCAACTCTTATTACGTCGGCGAGTGGTATCCCCCAGCGCCTAACTCCGCTTACTTTTGGAAGCTTCTTACCGGCAGATTTCCAAGCAATTCCTGAGGAACACGAAACAAGCAGCCCAGAGGATGAGATCCAGCTATGCTCGGCGAAAGATGATAGTAAGGAACCAGCAGTCCGCAAGTTACAATTCTCCGATGCTGGCACCACTGCTCACAATTCACCGACGGCTGCTGATACAAATGCTACTAAACCTCCGACGACTGCTGAAATTGTGAGAGGGAATCTCAGTGCTGGTAGGTCTTTAACATATGTGCCTCCTAGTGTTAAAGATGGGATTATAACTGTTACAATCGTTGAGGAAGATATTAAGAATAAAAAAGAACAATGGCAATCAGCCCTTATAGGGTATGTATTAGGAGATACGTCGGCTGTAAAGCAAGTAGATAGCTATGTTACTCGGAATTGGAACTTTGTTCGATGGTACTTATGCACGATGATGGGTACTATATTTTTTAAGTTCCAGTCGATTCAGGACAAGGAGAAGGTGCTGAAAGAGGGCCCTTACTTTTTCAATAATAAACCCCTAAAACCCCTTATTTTGAAACCATGGGAGCTAGATTTCACTTTTGAAAATGATTTGATTAGTGTGATTCCGATTTGGGTGAAGTTCCCAGGGCTGCCGGTGGGTTATTGGTCCCCACTTGCTCAGTGCTGTGGGTAAGCCATTGTATACTGATGGAGTTACTGCTAATGCTGAGAAAATTTCATTTGCTAGAGTACTTGTCGAGGCTGATGTTTCTCAGGCCTTGCCTGAGTTTGTCAATGTTATCACCCCCATCAGGACCATGGCACCAAACTATTGAATATGAATGGAAGCCTAAGTTTTGTAATGGATGCATTAGATTTGGACATGATGCTTTCGAATGCTGGTATTATAGAACTGGTGATGACAAGAAGGAAGGGACTGATGAGGTGGAGCAAGAGCCTAGGCAGAAAAGGAAAAGAACTAGGAAGAAGAAGATTATCAGGCAGGAATGGCATACTAAAGAGGTGCAACAGCCTACTTCTCATGAGATAACAGGGATGGTAGCAGTTCCATCTGATGCACATGGTGAGAAGGAAGGTGGGCAAGTGGATGTACAGCCACAGGTGTCTCTGCAGGCTACTCAAGAGGGGGGTGGCACAAATGCACAACCTCAGGTGACTATAGTTCAGAGAAATGGGAAGCAAGTGCAAAATGTGCTCATCTTGATTCATACTGGGGTCAATATGCAAAGTTTAGTGTATGGAGGAGGGGCTGGGGGTACTGGCACTTCTTAGCAAGCTTACTTCCCTCCATGATTATATCAACCTGGAACATAAAATGCCTGAACAAGGACCATAAACAGAAAGAGGTGAAACTCTTTCTGGCTAAGCATAAGATTGAGGTGTTTGGAGTATAGAAACTAGAGTAAGGGAGCAGAGATCAAAGAAGATAATGCAGAAAATAGCTTATGGTTGGCACTTTTGCTGTAATTATACAAATGGACCAAATGGAATGATATGGGTACTATAGAAAAGTCATATCAAAGTTACTACTCTTGAGAACAAGGAGCAATTTATACACTGTCTAGTTGAAGATCCTGGGACTAATGCTATAATCTACTTGACTGTGGTGTATATTAAGAATGGTGTTGCACAAAGAGAGGTACTATGGAGTGAACTTAGTCATGTTTCTTTGCAATCTCAGTGGCCTTGGATCCTTTGTGGTGACTTCAATAATGTGCTCAGTTCTACAGATAGAATTGGATCAGCTATAACTATGGCTGAAACTCAGGGATTACAAGGCTTGCTAGATGCACAGCAATTAACTCCTCTTAGATCACTAGGATGGAACTTCACCTGGTGTAATAAGCAAAGTGGGCACAATAGAGTTTATACTAAGATTGATTGGGCATTTGGTGATCCTCAGTGGTTACAACAATATGGCTATGTGGAAGCAGAATTTTTAAACCCCTCAGTGTCTGATCATACTCCTGTGCTGATTAATTGCTGTCAACAAGTCAACTTGCATCCTAGACCTTTCAGATTGTATCTCAATGTGATGGAACATCCTGAGTTTCATGATATATTGCTTTAGGTGTAGCAGCAGGACACTAGACAACCCACTATAGAGAGGTTATGGGCAAAACTAAAGTTATTAAAGGTTCAACTAAAGGATGTGAATACTTATGTGGCTGCTTATAAATAGCATTTGGCCCTTGCTAGGGAGAAACTTGATATTGTACAAAGCCAGATGCAGGAAGACTTAATGTGTTCTACTTTAATAGATGAGGAGAAAGCACTGATGAAGGACATAGAAAAGTGGAGCATGGTAGAAGAGCAGGTACTAAGGCAAAAGGCTAGAGTAAGCTGGATTGACTATGGTGATGCAAACTCCAGATACTTTCATGCCCAATGGAAGATAAGAACTAGTCATAATGCTATCACGCCCATATACACTGAGAATGGGATCAAACTCACTGAACCTGTGCTCATTGAGCAGGAATTTATATTTGTATTTACTAGTCTGATGGGTGATTGTGCAAATGAGTTGCCTTGTGTTAATAGGGAAGTGGTGAGGGCTGGTAACTGTCTTAATGTCCAGCAGCAAAGAGCCTTAATACAGCAAGTGACTGATGAGGAGAAATATGTAGCTATACTTGACATGCCAAAGGATAAAGCACTAGGAGTGGATGGCTTTCCAGTAGAGTTTTTCACAAGAAACTGCGATGTAGTGAAGGCTGATGTATTATGTGTGGTGAAGGAATTCTTTGAACAGGTGTGTTATCTCCTACAATTAATACAACTGCTATTACTTTGATTCCTAAAGTTCCATCCCCTACAAAAGTGAAGGATTATAGGCCTATTGCTTGTTGTACCACATTATACAAGATCATCTCTAAGGTACTAACAAGGAGGCTCAAAACTGTAATGTCTGATTTAATAGGCTTTTCTCAATCAGCATTTGTAGAAGGAAGAAGTATAATTGATAACATTCTATTTAGCCATGAAATTTTTAAATGCTACACTAGGAAATGGATTTCCCCAAGATGTGTGCTTAAAGTGGACCTGAGAAAGGCATATGATACTGTTGAGTGGGGATTTCTAAGACAGATTTTGTGTACTATGGGTTTTCCAGCAATGTTTATTGAATGGATTATGATTTGTGTCTCATCTGTGACCTATTCTCTAATGCTAAATGGTGGTTTGACTACTCCTTTCAAAGCAAAGAGGGGCATAAGGCAGGGGGGTCCAATGTCCCCCTATTTGTTTGTGCTTGCCATGGAGTACTTGGGGAGGGAATTGAACCAGTTGGAGTTTGAAGGCAATTTTAACTATCATCCAAGATGTAGGTAAATGAGGAGTATTCACATCTGCTTTGCAGATGACCTTCTCATGTTTTGCAGGGCTGATATGTCATCTATAAGGCACCTAAATGCAGCTTTTCAAAGGTTTTCTACAGCCTCTGGTTTGCAGGACAATGTAGATAAAAGCTCTATATATATAGTAGGTGTTGCTAATCACACAAGGCAAGAAATACTGGATGAATTGGGTTTCATTATTGGTGCTCTCCCCTTCAGATACTTGGGAGTGCCACTTGCTCCTAAGAAGTTAAATGTGAGCTACTACATGTCATTAATAAAGAAAATTACTGCTAGAGTCACCTGCTGGTCTGCAAAGCTGTTGTCCTATGCAGGAAGGCTCCAGCTCATTAAATCAATACTATTTGGGGTGCAAGCCTATTGGGCCCAAATATTTCTCATTCCAAAGAAAGTTATGAAGGTGATTGAGCAAATTTGCAGAACTTTCCTTTGGACAGGGGCTGTTTCAGTGTCCAAAAAGGCATTAGTGGCATGGGAGACTGTTTGTTTGCCTTATGCTGCTGGTGATCTAAATATTATTAACCTTTGTTTGTAGAACAAGGCTGCTATCCTAAAGCAATTGTGGAATGTGGCTAGGAAAAAAGATTGCCTCTAGATATTATGGATTCACAATTACTAAATAAAGGGTCAGGCTATAGACACAGTTCCTATACCCAAGAATGCTTCTTGGGTACTGAGGAAAATATTGGCAGCAAGGGAGGTCCTCATACAAGCTCCAACATATGTAGGTGATTTAAGTGGAGCTTTGTATGCAACACAACAGAATCATATGTTTTCTATCAGATGAATGTATTTGTCTCTACTACCACAATATCCTAGAGTTGGCTGGAAGAGTTTATCATTGCAAGCTACTGTGCATCCAAGATACAAGTTTATCATGTGGCTTGCCTTGCACAAAAGATTGGCAACTGTTGATAGGCTAATGAAGATTGGCATCACAGTGTCACCTGACTGTGCCTTCTGTGGTCAACATAGAGAAACTTTTGCTCATTTGTTTTTTGAATGTCATATAACAAGATCTATGTGGGGTAGATTATGTGTGTGGCTGGGCTATCAGAGAGTGGTGCAGGATTGGGATTCAGAGGTATTATGGGCTTGCAGATTAGCTCAAATGAAAGCTGGAATTATAGAGATAACAAGCTGTGCTTTTGTTATGATTGTGGATGCTATATGGAGGGCAAGAAACAAGATCAGAATGCAGAATGGAAGATTAGAGGCTGATCAACTGCTCAAGAACATCACTCAGTAGATTCATGTTAGAGGTCGGGGCATTGGAAGATGGCAAGGACCCCTTAGCAGGCTCAACACCTATCCTTAAATATTTTTGCTGTGTAATTTCTTTTGTGTACAGAATGTATAGTCCTAGGCTATTGAGGAAAGACTATTATCTTTAGTAGTAGCTTAGAGATTGAGAACTCATGAGAATGGCAGCTAGTCCAAATGCTGCTACTGCTTGTATTATCAACTTTGGTTATTAATGAAATATGCCACTTTAAACCCCCCCCCCCCCCACCACCAAAAAAAAAAAAAAAAAAAAAAACTTAAAAGTTTTATGTTACTGTCTTACTGAGGCGAACTTGTTCCCATATGTACAGATGCTAAGATCTGGAATATTTTATCATTTATTGCAATGTACGTGAAATGAAGAGGGTACATATATATGCTACTGAAAAAGGATAAATGCCCCCAATATTTGAAGTAACAAAGAAATAAGTAAACTGAGAGAAAGGGTTATTATGTTGTAAGGAACTCAAATCCAACGTAATAGTAACCAACTTCTCAACTGGGTAAATATCATAGATAGTCACATAACTATCATTGTTTCTCACCAAAGTCATTTAATTATGTTTTCTATTATAAAAGTCACATACCTATCACTTTTTTCATCAAAGTCACTTAACTTTTTCTAACACAAAAGTCACAAAACTTTGAGCTTACTAACACAAAAATCACACCTACTGGAAAATCTAACTTCAGATGGATAATTTTTTTATTCTTTTTTTTAGTTCTAATCTAATAGATACAAACTCCATTAAAAAGAACCGACCTGATCCAAAATTCATATGCAGATATTATAATATTAAAGAAACAAAATCAATCCTTCCACCAAATATACGATTGTTCTTTCTAGAGGCGCTCAAGCCAAAAACGTGTGGAAATAAATATTCATTTTAGGATTAAATTTTTTCAGTTTGATTTCCTCTTTTTCAGCATAATTTTAATGCCATTTAAAATCTTCTTTTCAAATGATTCATTTTCATGAGCGGAAATAAAATATTGTGGCCTATGATGCTAACTTTTGGACGATGAAATTCCTGTGACTGTGGTACACAGACAAGATTTATCGGAGGAGGACATGCCCGTAGATAAGCTTGTCCTTGATTATTTAATTAGATGATCAACGACTAAAATTTTGGGAGAGCTGTTCTTGGAAAAACTTCTCTTCGTAGATGTTATATTGCATTATGTAAATATTAGTTAATTTTTGTTAATTTACACGAGATTTTTTTTTTCAATTTAAGGGCATATTGATCTTTTTTTTAGAATATGTTTTGAAGAGTGTTATATTTTGTTGGATAGTAGAAAATTGAATTTTATGGAGTAATAGGTATTACTATTTGCATCGGAAGTAATAATCTCGTGATAAAAAAAAAAAGTTGAATTTATTCACCCTTTTAGTATCTTAATATTTTCTATGAGTTTTGGATAGGATCAGATCTTTTTAACAGGGTCTGTATCTGTTAGGTTAAAAATAAAAAAAGAATAAAAAAAAATATTACCCATCGGAAGCTAGATTTTCCGGTGGGTCTGACTTTGTGTTAGTAGGTTCAAAGTTTTGTGACTTTTGTGTTAGAAAACATAGTCAAGTAACTTTGGTGAAAAAAGTGATAGTTATGTGACTTTTGTGTTAGAAAACATAGTTAAGTGACTTTGGTGAAAAAAAGTGATAGTCACAAAAGTCACAAAACTTTGAGATTACTAACACAAAAATCACACCTACTGGAAAATCTAACTTCAGATGGGTAATTTTTTTATTCTTTTTTTAGTTTTAATCTAATAGATACAAACCCCATTAAAAAGAACCGACCTGATCCAAAATTCATATGCAGATATTATAATATTAAAGAAACAAAATCAATCCTTCCACCAAATATACGATCATTCTTTCTAGGGGCTCTCAAGCCAAAAATGTGTGGAAATAAAATATTCATTTTAGGATTAAATTTTTTCAGTTTGATTTCCTCTTTTTCTACATAATTTTAATGCAATTCAAAATCTTCTTTTCATATGATTCATTTTCACGAGCGGAAATAAAATATTGTGGCTTGCGATGCTAACTGTTGGACGACGAAATTTATGTGACTGTGGTACACAAACAAAATGTATCAGAGGAGGACATGCCCATAGATAAGCTTGTCCTTGATTATTTAATTATATGCTCAATGGCTAAAATTTTGGGATAGCTGTTCTGGAAAAACTTATCTTCGTAGATACTATGTTTCTTTATGTAAATATTAGTTAACTTTGGTTAATTTACCCGAGATATTTTTTTTTCAATTTAAGGGCATATTGATCCTTTTTTTAAAATATGTTTTGAAGAGTATTATATTTTGTTGGATAGTAGAAAATTGAATTTTATGGAGTAATAGGTATTACTATTTGCATCAGAAGTAATAATCTTGTGATAAAAAAAAATCGAATTTATTCACCCTTTTAGTAGCTTAATATTTTCTATGAGTTTTGGATAGGATCAGTTCTTTTTAACTGGGTTTGTATCTGTTAGATTAAAAATAAAAAAAGAATAAAAAAATATTACCCATCGGAAGTCAGATTTTCCGGTGGGTCTGACTTTGTGTTAGTAGGTTCAAAGTTTTGTGACTTTTGTATTATAAAACATAGTTAAGTGACTTTGGTGAAAAAAAGTGATAGTTATGTGACTTTTGTGTTAGAAAACATAGTTGAGTGACTTTGGTGAAAAAAAATGATAGTTATGTGATCATCCATGAAATTTACCCCTTCCTAACTATATTAATAAGAGTAAAGTTCAACTACAATTCCAGAAAGTAAACACAACAACTCAAATGGTAAAAGCCCCAACGAACATACATAAATATTGAGAGTAAGAACTAGGGATTGATAGACTGAAGAAGGGAGATGAGAAGATACAGACACTCACAGAATGGAGATGAGAAACAGACTCTTGACTCAACAATACGCATAACATCTCTTCCTAATTGTGAAAGTCTTTTGAACCTATTGCTTCTTCTCTGCCCAATGACTGTTAGTGTGGGCTGAGGCTGATTCATGACATATGTCTAAGGATGCTAACAAGGATATAACTCAGATATCAACACCTCATTTCGTGATGAACCAATAGATCTACTTTTGGCTAGTTCACTAGAGTCTGACATTCTTGTGTTGTATTCTTGCGTAAGCGACATCTCTGCGCTAATATTGTTGTGCATATAGTATGCAGGCCCTGAAGGCACTGGAAGACTCATAGAGAGACTACTGAGCATGAGAACTATTGCTGCCATTGTTGGTCTATCAACCACATTTTCTTGAACACACAATAAAGCTATGTGAATGCATCTCATTATGTCACGAAGCAGTCTTGAGCTCTCCCTCAGCATTGGATCTATAAAATTTATAGTTGTTCCTTTGCGCCAGTTCGACCAAGCCTGTGATAGTTCGATTCTCAGAATAAGACGAAATCATGTAGCATACTACCTCCAAGTATATGAGTATCGCACGCAACTTAAGAAAACTACTAAATAGCCTTACTCGTAAAAGTATTTGTCTTCAGAAAATTTAAGAGCATTTGTCAAAACTAATCTTTATTTTTCTCTGAAACATCTCACTTAATTAGTGCTCAACTAATTGGAGCATTAAGGGTGAATTTGAATAAGAAAAAGTAACAATTGATTCTTGTTTTCCTAAAGCGTAAAATATTTTGGAATAAATTTAATTTACCAATATTTGGGAGGTAGAGAGAGTAAGATATATTTCATATAGCGCATGTAGCAGGTGCCAACTAGCTTAGAATTGAGGAATACTTGATTTATTTGCCAGGTTACTTACATAGCTCAGAAGGTCTTCCACGGATTCTCCATTTCTGAAAGAAGTGTTTCTTTGGCCACTTAAAATTTCCAAGACTGGTACTCCAAAGCTAAAAACATCTGATTTGACTGAAAATTGCCCGTGCATTGCATATTTCGGTGCCATAAATCCACTGTGAAACAAAACAAGAATTACAAACATTCCGCAACTTAGATACGATTCAGTTGTTAAAGTTTTTTCTACACATATATTTTGCACTTCTCATTAACAGACTAAGGTAAAAGGGCAAAAAATCAATTCTGGAGTTTAGTAGTCCAAACAGTGGGATCAGCAAACCTAAATAAGCTGTCACAACAGGGAACTACTTGATGTTAAAAGTCAGAACTACATGTTTCATTAATGAATTAGGCATTTTTCAATAAATTTAGGAAGTAGAATACATCGCCCTGCAATTTATACTGCAAATTGAGTTGTTATATCTCCGTTTGATGTCCCTTTTTTTTTTTCATATTAATTTTTCGTCTTTCCTTAGTGAGAATTAGTAGCTCACTGCAATGTGAAGACAACATTCCATTGATCTATTCTTGGCTGAGCAGACAGCAAGTTTTGATGAGTTAAGACCTATATCTTGTATTTTGCTGCAAGAGACCATATCTAGTTAACCTCTCTGAACAATGAGAATTCATATGCTGTAAAAGAAAAAGAATTTTTTTTTGTTCTAAACAAAATCAAATTAATTAGCTTATTCATTTCCACAACAGAGTTCTTGAAATGAACTTCATTTTAACCAGCAGAGATTGCAACTTTGGCAGTGACCAAACTGAGAACAAATCTCTGGGTATATGACCATTCATCTCGAATAATACAAATTTTAGATACCACCAAAGGCCTAGTTCAACAAAATTCAGGTAAGCATTCCTGAAGAGATTACATTGACATGCAAAATTCATATTGAAAATTATAATAACAATTCAAGGACAAATTTGCTTTTGTCTCGAGGAAGCTTTTATTCTTGCTAAATTGTTATAGAATACTTCCTAGAAAAATGAAAAATAACAGTCTATCTAAAGAGAGATGTAAAACTTACTAGGTCCCTACAATTCTGTTTGTGTTGCCTTGAGTTTCATCCATTGTAAATAGCCTTGCCATGCCAAAATCTGAGATTTTAGGATTCATTTCTGCATCAAGCAGAACATTACTAGCTTTGAGATCACGATGAATGATGCGAAGTCTAGAATCCTCATGAAGATAAAGAATTCCCTTAGCGATGCCTCCTATGATTTTGGATCGCCTTTCCCAATCCAATTGCCTACGTTTAACTGAATCTGTGAACAAGATGAAGAATATAACTTACGAGTGAGACCTCTATACAATGACAGTATAAAAGACTTTAATAGTATGTCACCTAAACAATTACTACACGTAAATACTCATAATAAAGTGCAATTAGTTTTATGGTAAATAAGGCAAAGAACCAGACAAGATATCAAATTGACAAAATGAGTGTTGTATTAATTAGACTGCTAGTGTGTATAAGTTAAATTCATAACTTATTGATGCTCAAGCTCCATACTTGATAAAAAGTTGAGCAATACATACCAAATAAAAAGTGATCAAGGCTTGCATTGGGAACAAATTCATAGACAAGAAGTCTCTCTGTTCCATCTAGGCAAAATCCCAGCAACCTGACCAAATTCCTGTGTTGAAGCCTAGCAACCAACACAACCTTGTTTTTGAATTCTAGATCACCTTGGCACCCGAATCACGACAATCTTTTCTTCGCTACTTGTCCATTTGGAAGCTTACCTTGAAATAAAACAATGAAATTAGAACCAGTATTCTTGTTCCAACTAGGGTGTTATGCATTAAGGAGCTTACTTATATATGTCAATGGAAAGGATTTTTGTACTATAGAAGTTAAACTCATGCACCAATATGTAAGCTTAATCACCTTGTACACGGGACCAAATCCACCTTGTCCCAACTTATTAGCATTTGAAAAATTATCTGTTGCTGTTCTAATTGTAGAAAAATCATATTGCAAAGATTCTGCGGTGCTAATATCATCTCCGTGTATACCTTCACAAACATAGCAGCAACAGCATACAACATATTAGTGAAACATTGTCTTAAGAATTCAACTTTCCCAATTATTGTTTCTTTATAGTTTACACTTACTCCGAATCTCTTTCACCAGCTTCCTCTTTCGCCTCCTCATCAGGATGACAGAAAGACAAATAATAAGAATGATAATTATAACAGTTGGCACAACGATAATGGTGACTGTTCGTGCTGTTTTATCATCCTTTCCTGTTGGAGCTATTTTATCATCCCTCCCTATTGGAACCATTTTATTATCGTTCCCTGGAAAAATGCCTGTTGGAGCTGTTTTATCATCCCTCCCTATTGGAACCGTTTTATTATCGTTCCCTGCAAAAACGCTTCAAGTTATTATAATATAAGTTTTTAACTACTTCTCATGTGAAAATAAGTTACTATGTTCTTATTCCTAATTCACTTGTCTTGCTTCCCTTTTCAGGGTATTTAAGAAACTATGCATACTTATTAAATATAACAATATTGCTCCTATAAAATAGTATTCTCACAAGTCAAAATTTGTGGTCGTGTTGAATTGTATGATTATCTCATCGAAAGGCTTAAGTTTTTAGACATAGTACATTTCTGTTTGCTTAATGTCTTCAACACGCTTTCTCAAGTGCACACCTAGGTTTTTTTTTTTTTTTTTTTTGAGTCAAACATGTAGTAATTCTTCTTGATGATGGATGGTAGTGAGCCTTGAACCCAGAACCTTATCTGCTCTGCTACCGTATTGAAGCTTAAAGAATTAGAAAAGGTAAATTTTTATTTCCCTAATTATGTCTTCGATAGTCACATCAAAACTGGACATTGATCAAATTAAGACGAGCAGAAGGAACAATAAAAATGTATTCACCTGCAGGTGGCGGGGTTTCCAACGCCACATTCTCGAAGAAACGGGAACTTTCATAACGGAAGTTGCAACTAGTTCCTATGATTCTGCCACCCCTCTTTCACTTGCAGGAACAATCAGGCATATTTCCATAAGCATCAGTTAAGCAATTGAAGCAAGTAAGACGATCCAAATCAGGAGTACACTGCACAAGCGCGCATATAGTCTGAGAATTTGGACCTGTCACATTACCACTAGCATATTTTCAGAGAGGACCACCCTCTGCAGCATCGTCTCGTAAATTTTCCAATAATTTTATCAGCTCCTGATTAAATTCCTCAGGTTTTGAGGCATTCGCAGGATTCTTAAAGTAATATCGAACAGAAAATGACGCAGTGCCTATAATGGATCGATTCGAATACTGTAACATACATCCATCATAGCCACCAAAAACTTCTTTTTGGTTAGGACAGAACTGTACAAGATTTCGAGCAACGTTATTGACACAACTGCGACATTCTTCTAGCTCCACATCTCCTCTACATAGCACAATAACACTGGCTCTGTCGGAGTTTTGGCCAATGGAAGCATTGTAGAAACCATATTTATCTATTTTTGAGGAAAGGGAAGACAGCAGTGTGTTAAGATTGTTCTGGTAGGCACTATTTTCGGAATAGTTACCATTGTCACCACAAAAGCTGTATCGTAAATCAGGCAGCTGCGCTAGGATGATAACATGAAGATGTATATGCAAAAAAAGAAAGAGTAGCCACTTTTGACTAACCATGGCCATGGCTGTTTAAGTTGCTTGATATTACTACTATATATGCTTTTGGAGAATCTCCATTTTTTGTAGTCCTCACGTGAATTTTTTATCCTTTTTTTACCCCTACTTGAATTTTCATGACTTTATAAATTGTCACACATTTTGGTAAATTTTAAGAACTTTTAGGGCTTTTTTTATGCCACTAAAAAGATGATGTCATGGAAAATGTTATATTGGCCCCCCACAAAGCATACTACAAATTTGAGTTTTTTATGTGAAAATATTATTAAACTTGTTTCAATATATCATTGTTAAATACTATTAAAATTTATCAAAAATGTAAATAAAGCCGTTTCGTCTCAATCGAAAAATGAATTCCGAATTATGGTGTTAATTAATCAAATTTTACGTGCGCGCACTTTTAACATAAGATTATCTAATAAATTATTATATTAAAAAAGGAACTATAACATATTATTTGTATATTTTTTCTAAAAATGTTTGAAAAACATTGTATTTAAAGAAATATAATCTCATCTCGATACAATAATAATATTAGACAATTGCAAAAAGTATATTTTTTACTATTAAAATATTTTGTAAAAAACCGGATAATATATTTTATATAATTTAGGAGTAATAATTTTTTTCATGTTAAACTTAACTATTTTGTCCTAAATTATATAACATACTCCCTCTGTTTCAATTTGTTTGAACCTATTTCCTTTTTAATCTGTGCCAAAATGAATGACCTCTTTGAAAAACAAAATCGCTTTATAAATGATTTACCACACAAATTTTCAAGCTTATCTTTGAACCACAAGTTTCAAAAGTCTTCCTTATTTCTTAAATGTCGTGCCCAGTCAAATGGGTTCATATAAATTGAAACGGAGGGAGTATTAATTATCCGGTATTTTGCAAAACATTTTTTGGTAAAAATTAAGTTAGCCAATATGAGTTCACTTCAAAGAACTCAAATGAAATTAATTTAACATATGAAAAGCTCAATTTGGATCATCAGGGACTTAATCTCAAAAATTTAAATTAGAAGAGCTTTCAATTATTGATTTCTTTCCCTAAAAAATCTAATATATAAACTAAGAAAAATATTTTCCCTTAAAAAAACTAACATTTTTTGACCCTGAAATAATAAACCAATAAGAAGATAATGCCATGTACAATAGAATAGGGAATATCAACTTTCCACGTACAATAGAATAAGAAGATAATGCCACAACTCCAATTTATGGGGGGTGATGGAACAGGAGTGGATAACAATCAACCAATAAGAAGACAATGCTACTTGCTCTTCTTTGAACGTTTCAACTTTATATGATTACAGAAAACTAGAAAGCGAAATCCAACTACTTATAATTACAACTAGTACTGACTGCCATTTAAAGCCTGCAGCCCGCTAGACCCACACCAAATCACAAACAAAAATGAACCAAATCAGTCCCAGATTGGACCAAAGCAGCAGCAACTAACTGAACAAATCAGACCAAAATCACGATATCATTGATATGAATTATAAGGCTGGAAATCTTCAAATTGAAAAGCACTGAAGATGTTATCAAGCTTAAAAGTTTTATGTTACTGAGGCGAAATTGTTCCCAAATGTACAGATACTAGGATTTGGAATATTTTATCATCAATTGCAATGTACATGAAATGAAGAGTGTACCAATGAAAAAGGTAGATGCCCCAGGTATTTCTACGTATCCTAAGTACTTTTTTTTTTTGTTGTTGTTGCGTTGCTCTGGACACGGACTGTTTTTGGTACATCGCTAATGACGCTGAATTCACTAGCCAATCAATTTAATGATGTACATATACACAGATTTGGTGATGAACATCTAAATACCTTCCAGTAGCTTAAAGTGACTTGGATAAAAAATAGGAGGATCTATAGACAGATAGATATAAAGCGGGTTCTATAGGTTCATCTTAATTTACTGTTTATTGTTTTGACTCGAACTATATGAAAAATGCAATACAGTTTTAATTTGGAACCTAAAAAAAACCAATTTTACATTCCGAATTCACACTCTTATAAAGTTGGTGATCCTCTGATTTTCCACTATCCTGAACCTACGAAACAATCTGACATTATTCCTATCTGAGATTTTACCATTTGATCTGATTGAAAAAATACCATTCAAATTTAGAGAACGGTGTTTGCTCTTAAAACCCGACGACCACGTACAACATTTTCATGAATTAAAAGTCTCTTGTTATTAATCTTTCCTCTCTTTGGGAAAAGGCAAAAATATATAAATGTACAAATTTGGGTCAAAAAATACGATAAAATATTAAAGTTTTCAATATCTTTAACATTAATCCCATGACATCTGGAGATTTTATTTTTAAACACGTTGATTTTAAACTTTACACATTAAATAAAAAATCCATATGGGTTACCTGCACCTATGCCTAGTGGCTCGGATATGGGGCGGGGAACAAGTTGATCGCGTAAGGATTTTTATGTAGTTGGGTGGGAAATTTAAATGAAGCGTAGTTAAAAATAAAATAGAGTTATTTTAGAGTTTAGGGATTAGTTAAGATAGGGTATATTTGAAAACAATGATGAAAGGATATTTTTATCGAATTTATAATGGAGGATCTTTAGCATTCTTTTAAATAGAAGAGACATTTTTGTCCCTTTGCCCTTTAAGCAAAAGAACATAAATAACATATTCAAAAGTTAAACGCCGCTTGGTATTCCTGAAAGTACTACTTTTATTTAAGAAAGAAAAGGACATACAGAAGGGATTGGTTTGACAGTAAAGTGCCGTAATAATAATATGGCTACAGAGTCGAAAGTTGCTTCAGAATTTCAGGTTTCCAGTCTGAATAAATAAAGGCAAAATACATTCCATGACTAATCGAAAAATTCCACCATTTTTACAAGTTCAATAATGCTTATGAAGCAAATTAGTCCAAAAAAAACAAAATCATTGATAAGTCAATCGCAATATTCCCTAATGAATTAGGGGTGGGTTCGAACAACTAGCAAAGTAAATAAGTAACTTCATAAAACGGATAGGTAAAAACTTATCTGCATCCGGTGTTTATCTTGAAGTCAATAAATGAATAACATGTGTTTGCATATAAACTTATAGCATTATATTTAAGGATATTACTGGGGATACAAAGGGGTAAAAACTTAATCTTCAATGCTTTTTATTCAGTGATAAATACATGATATGTGTTTGCATAGAGATTGTCTGCATTGTGTCTAAGGATTTTATCGAGGATACAACTCAGTTATCCACACCTCACTTCCTGATGAAGAAATTAATTTACTTTCGGTTAGTTTGCTTGACCCTGACATTTTTGAAATTTGTGGGTTTACATCATTGTGTGGCACTGGAAGATTCAGAGAGCAGCTACTGAGCATGAGAAGTACTGCACTCATGTGTGGTCTATTAGCAACATTATCTTGAACGCACAATAAAGCTATGTGGATGTATCTCATTATGTCACGATTCGGTCTTGTGCTTCCCCTCAGCATGGGGTCTATCAAATTTGTAATTGTTCCTTCACGCCAGTTCGACCAAGCCTGTGATACTTCAATTTTAGGGTAAGACAAAATCACAAATTACACTACCTCTGATCCATATTATACGTCTTTTGAAGTATTTCATACTTTGAGAAAAACATTTGATAGCATTAATTACATAAAGTGTTCGTCAAAATGGCCATTAGTGGTGAATTTTGAAAAAAAAAAATTAATAAGATTCCTTATCAATTTTCTAAACTACTCCCTCCGGATCAAAAAAAGAGTCTACTTAGCCATTTGCACACCCCTTAAGAAAATACTAACTCCTAGACAAAAATAGATAATTTGACTAAACTACCTCTAATTAAATAGGCATTGAAATTTGATTATATAACACTTAATAGGGGCAAATATGAAAAAATAAGGTTAATTCTTTCTTAATTTGCTAAGTGGACTCTTTTTTTTATCCAATAAAAAAAGGCTAAGTGGACTCCTTTTTTGATCCGGAGGGAGTATTAAATTTTGGAATAATTTGAATTACCGAAACACTACTCCCTCTGGATAAAAAAAAACTTAGCCATTTGCACTTTTGCTTAAGAAAATACTAACTCCTAGATAAAAATAGGTAATTTGACTAAACTACCCCTAATTGAATAGACATTGAATTTTGATCATATAATACTTAATAGGAAAAATCACGGAAAATCAGGTTAATTCTTTCTTGATTTGATAAGTGGACACTTTTTTTGACCCAAGGAAAAAAGGCTAAGTGGACACTTTTTTTAATTCAGAGGGAGTAATATTTAAGAGACTGAGGGAGTAAAACATTCAATATAATGCAACTGGAAGGTCTTAACTAGTTTGGAATTGAAGAATACTTAATTGTTTGATTGACCTGGTTACTTACATAGCTCACAAGGTCTTCCATAGAATCTTCTTTTTTGGAACAAGTGTTTCTTTGGCTGCTTATAATTTCCAAGACTAGTACTCCAAAGCTAAAAACATCGATTTATTTGAAAATTTCCGTGCATTGCATACTCGTTTGCCATATACCCACTGCAAATCAAAACAAATATTACCAAACTCCTCTAATAATCCACAACATACATATGACTCAATCATTAGTTTTTCTTTAATGCAATTTTTTTGCACTTCATAGCCGAAGTAGTGTACATTTAGTTAGACACGACTGGAGAAAGATTTGATGTGTAAAATTTTCTTATGACAAAGGGGCGTGTCAAAGGAATTTCGTCATAAGTTGAGAGAGGGGACAAAATATGTATTAAGGTAAAGTTGTATTACCATTCATCTCGAATTATACTAATTGTAGGGACAATCAAAGTTAGAGTTCAACACAATTGAGGTAACCATTTCTTAAGATAACAAAATTCATCTTACACTTGCTTTTGCCAAATGGTTAAAGGAATCGTTCCCAGCGATATGAAAATGACGGTCTATCCAATGAGAGATGAAAAAACTTACTAGGTCCCAACAATTCTGCTAGTGTTGCCTTGAGTTTCATTCGATGCAAACAACCTTGCCATGCCAAAGTCTGAAATTTTAGGATTCATTTCTGCATCTAGTAGAACATTACTAGCTTTGAGATCACGATGAATGATGCGAAGTCTAGAATCTTCATGGAGGTAAAGAATTCCCCTAGCAACGCCTCCTATGATTTTTGATCTCATTTCCCAATCCAATTGCCTACGTTTCACTCGATCTGGAGACAAGATGAAGTATATAAGTTACAGGTTAAACTTCTATACACTGCTAATATGGAAGAACTTATACAATGTCAAGTCACTTAAAAGATTGCCACAAGTAATATACATAATAAGTGATATTTGTTTTGTTTCTGGAAATAAGGTGAACTTACACTGATAAAGTCTTGTATTTAGACTGCTAGTGTATAAGTAAAATTCATAATTTATTGATGCTCAAGCTCTATATTTGATAGTAAATTAAGCAATGCATACCAAATAAAAAGTGGTCAAGGCTTGCATTTGGAACAAATTCATAGACAAGAAGTCTCTCTGTTCCATCTAGACAAAATCCCAGTAACCTGACCAAATTCCGGTGTTGAAGCCTGGCAACCAACAACACCTCGTTTTTGAATTCTAGATAACCTTGTCCTGAATCTGCAGACAATCTTTTCACTGCTACTTCTTGTCCATTTGGTAGCATGCCCTGAAAAAGTTGAACATTTATACATTAAACAACACCTATATTTCAAGCAAGTTGAGGTCGGTTATATTAATCATGCGTGTATATTTTATGCATCAAGTAGGCCTAATCACCTTGTACACAGGACCAAATCCGCCTTGTCCTAACTTATTAGCATTTGAGAAGTTGTTTGTTGCTGCTATGATTGTAGAAAAATCATATTGCAAGGACTCTGTGGTGCTAATATCATCAGCGCTTATAGCTTCACCAACATAGTAGCCGTTGCATTCGAAAAATTAGTGAAACATGGTCTTAAAAGTTTTAACTTTCCTTACTCATATAATTTGTTAATAATCAATGCTTACTCTGAACTCTGTCCACTAGCTTCCTCTTTTGCCTTGTCATAGATATGATAGAAATACAACCAATAAGAATAACAACTATAACTACAACCATAATGATCACAGTTCGAGCTGTTTTATCATCCTTCCTTATTGGAGCTGTTTTATCATCCTTCCTTATTGGAGCTATTTTACCAACATTCCCTACAAAAATGCTTCAACTTAGTAGGTGTTTGGACATGCGATTTGAAACCATGGTTTGAAATTATGAGATGAAATCAGCGTTTGGACATGCATTTCATCTCATGGTTTCAAATCTCAAATCATCCAAAAAGGCATGATTTGGAGTTTCAAACCATGGTTTCAAAATTTTTAAATATAAAACTTGACCCATAAGTTTATATTTTGTAAAAAAAGACCCATAAGTTGGTAGATATTTTTAACAATTACTCCCACCAACCATTTACCAACCTTTATTTATGTCTGCCGTGTGGGAGGATTATATTAAAGAGTAGTTACATTACTATTCATCTTAATTTTTTTTTTAATTGAATTAAAGTTTCATCAATTGATGTTGTATTTTTTAGAAAGGTCTTTTAGCAACGTATTAATTTTGTTATGAACTATGACTTGCTCATTTGGTAAATTGTATAAGCATTGAGAATATTTTGATAGTTTTCATAACTTGTGGGATTCTTATGTCTATAAGAATAAGTACAACTTAAGAAATCCAAATTGCATGTCCAAACATGGTTTCAAATCATGGTTTCAAACCATGTCCAAATGGCTCCTTAGTATAATATCAGTTTTTAACGACTACTCAATTTTTTTTTAAAAAGTCATCTTTCTTCTCATTCTCACTTCACGTTTCCTACTTCTCTTTTCGAGTAATTTCCAAAGTTAACACTACACGGAGTATTAAGTATCACAAATGCAATATTGTTCCTATAATACAATATGCTCTTCTTTAACACAAGTCAAATTTTGTGGTGTAACCGTGTTGAATTGTGTGACCCTCTTATTTAAAAATTCAATTTGTTAGAGATGTACGCTTTTATTTACTTAATTATGTCTTCGACACTCTCCCTCAACTGTAAATATGAGATTATATACTTTTCTACCATATTGAATCAAATTGTGTGACAATCTCATCGAAAAAGTTTAAACTATTAGAGATGGGTAAATTTTTTTACGTAATTATGCCTTCAACAGCCAGATCAAAGGTAAACAATCAAATTGGGAAGAGCAGAAGGAAGACGAATAACGTAGTTCACCTGCCGGTGGCGGAGCTTCCAACGACACATGCTTTAAGAAATTGTAACTTTCATAACGGAAATTGCACCTAGCACCTATGATTCTTCCACCTCTCATGTTATAGCAGGTACAATTCGGCAAATCTCCATAAGCCTCAGTTAAGCAATCAGAGCAATTCTGAGGAGATAAGTCAGGAGTACACTGCACAAGTGCAAATATTGGCTGAGAGTTCGGACCTGTCACATTACCACTAGCATATTTTTGAAAGTGACCACCATCAGCAGCATAGTCTCGTAAACTATGCAATAATTTTATCAGCGTCTGGCTAAACCCCTTAGGTCTTGAGGCTATCGCAGTATTCGACATGTACTGTGGAGTAGAAAATGACCTTGTGCCTATAATGGATCGATTCGAGCTATACTGTAACATACATTCATCATAGCCACCAAAAGCTTCTCTTTTGTTAGGACATGAACGTACAAGCACATGAGCAATATCACTGACACAACCGCGACATTCTTCAAGATCCACATCTCCTCTACATAGCACAACAGCACTGGCCATGTCGTTTTGGCCAATGGAAGCAGTGTAGAAACCATATTTATCTATTTTCGAGGAAAGGGAAGAGAGGAGCAAGATAAGATTTTTATGGTATGTACTCTTTTCCGTATAGGTATCAGTATCACTGAATGAACATTCATTGAATTGTAATTCAGGCTGCGCTAGGAGGAGAACATGAAGATGTAAATGCAAAAACAGAAAGAGTAGCCACTTTTGAATAGCCATGGCCATGCTGTTCAAGTTGCTCGATATATAGAAGAAAATAAAATAGATAGAATGGTTGGCTACAAATGACAGGCAAATTTTGATAGCAAATTGGATGCTCAATCTGCAATAGTAGCAAGTAATTTGCTCACAAGCTCGCCCTAGATTAACTGCAAGAGTTTGAAAGAGTAATTAAATAGAGCTAGAGATAACGTATTGAAAGGGTACAGTGGACTGACTACATTTGCCTGAGCAGAAAAAAGTTTACGATTTCATCAGAACCACACATGTTAATCAAAGAAGAAAAGGACATTGATCTTTCAAGTGCTAGCTGCGTAGCTCAGGGGTTAAAACTCTGTTGGAATTTTCTTTGGAGTTGACTACCATTGACTCTTAGAATTTTTGAAATTCCACAACTCTAATTTATGGACAGGAATGGATGAGAACAAGTACAACAGAGTTGGGAAATTTTGGCCGTTAGCTACTTGTTCTTCTCTGATCATTTTAACTTTATATGATTCCAGAAAACGAAATCCAACTGATCCTTTTTCACCTGTATCTTATTTTCTTTTTCCTTGTGTTAAAAATTTACTCCATATCGATTTCTCTTGTATTTTGACTTCTAAGTATTACAGCGCAAATATCTTCATATCTTAAGTGATTCAAATTGAATTCGCAAACCAATTAGAAATTAATGGAAGCTGTCAGCGCATGCAGCCTTGCAGCGCCAACAATGTTCAGTTTCTCTGTAAAACGGAAACTTGAAACTTGAAACGGAAAGTGAATTTGACTAGCAGAAAAAGGAAAAGACTTAGAAACTTGACTACTACTGGAATAATTTCCTTCTTGTAAATTAACTACATTGCTTTGTGATAGACTAGGATTCCTAAAAGCAGTAGGTTCCAGGATATAAAGACCCTCTCTTACTTCACCAAAAGATTGTACCCTCCTCATTAAATGGTCCTACATGACACATTGAGTGATATTAAATTTGAGAGAACAAAGGAATTGTCTACAGAATCTATTGACAAATAAAAGATTATATCTGAAAGAAGGAACAAAAAGCACATTTTGTAAAGTGATTTTAGGGAGAATTTGAATACATCCTGTATGTGTGACTTGAATCGTATAAGAGTTAGGTAGATTCATATTTAAAGGAACAGGAAGATGAGTAAGTTTAAGAAAAGAATTAGAATCAAAACACATATGCTCTGATGCCCCTGAGTCAACTATCCATGATTTAGTGTTGTAAAATGAGAAACAAGAACCAGAGTATCCAGTGATTGTACCAGCAACAATGTTGGCATAATTTCTGTTGTGTTGCAGCTTGATCCTCCATTTTGAGTTTGTTTGAAAATCTGCATGATTTGTGAAACTTGATCCTTGCTTAGCTGACTCAATCCATTTGCATCATTGTCATCATTTCCCATGCTCAAATTTCCAAATTCTTCATCTGTGATTGCTGCATTTCCTTGGACATTGACCTGCTCTTTATTGTTTGTGAATTGAAAATCATCTAGATATCCTATGAGCCTATAGCAATCATCTATGGCATGTCCAGTTTTCAAACAATTAGTACAAGTAACATGTGGATTGTATTTCTTCTTCCTCCCTTTTCCTCCCCTCTGATTTTGGATTAAACCTCTGATTTCCATTTTGAAACCTTTGTGGTTGAAACCGGTTTCCATATCTCTGTTGTGGTTGAGTTTGATTTCCAAATCTTTGCATCTGATTTCCAATCTTTTGTTGTCCTTTGGTCTGATTTCCTGTCATGAAGGATCATCCATTGGATGGATAATGAGGATTCATGTAAACCTCCCTCTAATTTTCATCCTGAAGCTGAAGGGAGTATGCATGGTTGATGCTTGGTAAGGGGTTTATCATGAGAATAATCCCCCTTGCTTGAGCATAACCATCATTCATCCCTATCAGGAATTGAATCAACCTTTGGTCCTCCACAAACTTGATCATCTTGTGCTTTCCATTACATACACACACTCCCCCTTGCTTGAGCATAACCATCATTCATCCCTATCAGGAATTGAATCAACCTTTGGTCCTCCACAAACTTGATCATCTTGTGCTTTCCATTACAGACACACACACAATTGCATACAATATCTGTGTTAAGAGAATCCAACTCATCCCATAATCTTTTCAGCTTTGTGATACGCCCAAATTACACCTTTAATATCAGGAGTAAGCGGTCGTTGTCAAATATAGAACCCAACGAGGTTGGGGTCGAATCTCACAGAGAATACAATGAAGAAATATACTTGTCAAGTGTAACTCCCGACTATTAGTCTATATTTCAAGGGAGAGGGGAACATAATAGTAGTTTGGTTGTTGTTTGTTCATTAAAGACTAAGAGTGGTTATAAGATGTAAACTATTGGTAGATGGGACCAAGGTTGTGGTTCCAATGGAAAGTAATGCGCTTGGGTATCAATTCAACTTATTTATATGCCTAGATGCATTAAACCAAGGGTCACGCGAATCTTGCTAAAAGTTTTCCAACCAAATTAGCAAATTTTATCCTAGGCTTTTCCAAGCCCTATAATGTTTTATAAGAGAACACCCATTTAGCCTCAACTAGCTTTCCTATTCCTAGCTCAAGCTATTAGATGGATTTAATGACCCAAATTGTTGCTATTAACTCTTTTTCTAACCTCTACTTTCTTTTCCAAGCAAAGTAATGGTATTAAGGCACAAGTAATGTTGTACACCATCACAAGACATTAATGCTTGAAGAGTTAATAAAAAACACCATTAGCATATAAATGAAGTATGAATATGAAACCCAATCACATAACTAACACATTTGGTCCCACAGCCTTAGCTAAAAAGATTAGCTACTAATATTCATTAAAGGTAAAGCAATAATGCAAAGTGTATTCATAAAGCTTAAAAGTATTGAATGGAGAAGATGACAAAAGCAAAAAAGAATCTCTTAAAAGCTTCACCAACCAATAATAAATGAGCTTCACAAAAAGATAACTAAAAATCTATAGAATAATCAGTCCAAAACCCTAGAAAATCTATTTATAGAATGTCCAAAACGGGAACAATTTCCAGACAAAAATACCCCTGCGCGCATACAGTGCGAATCGCACTTGGTGTCACATGTGCAACCTGCGAGTCGCAGGTTGCACCAAATCTTCGCAGGTACTACATCTTCAATTAGCTGTGGTGCGGCATCTGTGGCATCTGCGGCGACTCGCATGTGGTGCTCGCATGTGTTGCACCACTGTCTTCCTTTTTAGCAATCTCTGTTAATAGATGCTGCAGCACCTGCGACTCGCATGCAGTACATGCGATTCGCAGTGATGTTGTTTTATTCACCTCGGTTTTTGCTTCATTTTGCCTCAAGTCACTTCCAACACATGTTATTCTACAAATTAACACAAAAACACGAGAAACGACATCAAAAGTACTTCGGGATTTACAAAAGACTAGCGATTTGGCGTCGAATGTGCGTAATTTCACGCACATCAACACCCCCAAACTTATACTTTTGCTTGTCCTCGGCGATTAAAGCAAGATAACAATATCGCAATTGCTAGATGTACTACGATGATGATCGTGATCAGTCAAAACATATTCATTTAAAATATGAGTTCCCCTTTCTCTTGTTGTGAAACATGGTGCCTTTCCTCAAAGGTCGAGCATTAACCAACCGCTACACTTGGTGACACAATGTTACTCTATCTTTTAAGGAAACAACTTCAAATGAAGCGTCAAGAAGTAATTCTTTCGTTGAGCTTAGTAATCCACATGCCCTCCTCAAAGACCAAAGAAAGTCCACACACACATATTCACAAATAGCAACTCGGGACAAAAGATGAATAAAGGAGAACAACTCACACTCAGAAAAGATAATGTACAAGTACACAAATGCGGTGCCATAAGCTTGCCCTTTAAGTATTTCTCCACTAATGTAAACAAACTTTGTTCAATCAATTAGGACTTGCGGGTCATAGCTAAGGTTTGGGGTTAAGGTGGGGTGTAATTTGGGTAAGAGTGACTTGACTTCTCCCTAGGCATTTTTGAACACACTTCCTTCACCTAATCCGTCCCTTCTTCAACATTTAAGCATTTACCGCCCATTCGTACCTCCTTTAGCCAATATCGTTATTGCCTCCCTAGTTTCCCCATTTATTTCTTACGTCACAACCATTATTCACACCCTCGTGTTCACAACTAAACATAAAATTTATATGTACATATACACACCTTTCTATACACATATGTCTACATATACACTTTTTTTTTGTGTGTGTCCTCTAACTCTCCATCACATACCATACCTTTTCTTGCCAGCTACCACCCCCAAACTTAAGCGCTTTAGCCTATTTTAGCGTATTCGACTTGCTTAGGGAGATAGGGTGCCAAAAGGTGGGTAAACACGGGCAAAAGGGATAGGGCTTGTCACAAGGTTGTAATAAAAGAAAAGAAAAACAAAGTTAAGGCTCAAAAATGGGTTAACTAGGATATAAATGCAATGGGTAGGAATTTTTAGGTTTAGTGGCAGTCCAAAGAGAGCCTAATATCCTCTTTCAAACAAGTGTAGTTTAGGATTTCGCCTTGAGACACTTTCCGGGCAAGTTCTAGATCACAATTATGCACAAGACTAAAACAATAACCTCTCACACACATGGCACATGGATTACTTTGCTATTTTCTAACTACTTCTCAACTCATCATTCTAGGTTTTGCAAAACATCTGTGTGTCACCAAACGAGTCATGTTAGTGTTGCTCCTTCCCTCTGAGTACATATGCAAAAAGTTTGGGAGAGGAGTGTTATTAAAATACGATGGAAAAACGAAATAAGACAAAACCATTTATGCTATAAACGGATCAACCATCACTATTATACTTGACAATAAAAAACTACAAGTGCACAAACTTAAACATGAGCTATCCTACTACAACAAAAACAAAAACAAACATATGAAGCGTGAGCTGCCCCACCCCCAACAAAAGGAATATGCAGTGTACCCAATGCATCAAATGCGAAGACAAGAGATGAGTAACTCACGATGGACGCGTCGGCATCCGATGGTGTCGATCGGCGGGGAGGACCTCCGAGCGAGGCACTATCATGGAGGAGCGGCGCGATGATCACCCTCGGTCGTTGCCTCCGGCCCGGGTGTCACTATCTCAGGACCCCGGAGACGGGTGCAATGGTGTGTCAACTGGAGGGGCGGCAGATAAACTGGCCTCACCCACCGTCGGGGGTCAGTAGGCCCTCCTTGATTTCCTGCTCGCCTCATAGGACTGTTGCATGGCCACATATGTATCAATCTCGTCCTCAGGAATACCAGCAGCCCGGGCGGAAGTACGTGCCTCCTCAAGACGCTCTCTCTCTCGGACCTCCTTCTCTGTCTCAACAACTCGAGATGGCCGTACCCTCTCAATAGCTGGGTCACCCTCAAGCTCCTCGTCTAACTCTTCCTCACTTTCTTCCTCTTCTTCTTTCTCTTTTTCCTTATTTTCTTCTTCCTCCTCAGCTGGCTCCTCAACCCCTTTCCCCGAAGGCATGGCAGGTACTGTGGGCCCAGTGGAGAATAAGGAGGCACCGGATGGTAGAATGGGTGCACTGAGCTCAATGTAATACTCGAATATCCTCCTTGACCTTAGCCAGGTCTGCCCGAATAACTGGAAGTCTGCCTTCACTACCCCCCTCAATACGCTCCAATCGACGATCGATCTGGCGTATATGCTCCTTAATTTTGTCCAGCTCTTTCCTAATATCTGTGACAGCCTGAGTGTATGGTGCCATTGCTGCCTCAATAGCCTCTTTCACAAAATTAGGAAGCTTCTTAACCAACCAATTGACCTTAGCATCCGCTGCCCGAATCACTCGCATACCCTCGCTAGACACTCCACGAGCTGCTGTGATGGATGGTGGAACGGGGGCAGAGGGAACTGTAGTGGAAGAACTCGGAGGGTCAGGCCCCGGAGCTCGAGGCACAGAACTAGGAGCTGTCACATCATCGTCTGTGGCCAAGTCCTCGGGCTCAAGAATGTGCGCAGAAATGCGTCTTGTCGAGGCTCTTGGCTCTGGGCTCACCCACTTTCTCTTTCTAGTCCCCAGTTTTAACTTAGTGTAATTTATCGTTTGGTTAGCCTTTAACATCCTGTCCACTCAAGGAATATCACGAACCTTCTTTTGTCGGCATAATTCAGTGATCAAGCAAGGAAAAGGGAATGATGTGACCTTTTGAGTGGACTTATTCTTGATCTCATCTCGAATAATTACCCCCACATTGACGAGGTACCCGGACATGAGTGAAGCAATGAGAATACACTTTACAATGGGCATGTCGGTGTTATTCTTGGAGGGAATCACCCGTGATGATACTAGGGATACCCAAAACTTGGCTTCGCGGTTGAAAGTGTTCTTCTCAATGGAGACAGATGGATCCAGCCATGGTGGAGTCCCTGAGGCAATCACCGAAGCAACCCACTCTCGCTGCTCCTCCGGGTTCTCCATCCTTAAATCATATTCAGAACTCACCGGAGGCCAACCTTCAATAGGGTCTGTTTCGCTTCGTTGCTCATATATGATAGAAGTTATGGTATCGGCAGCACAATCAATATCCTTCCCCCGAACCGGAACCCAACAGAAGTGTTCCATATTTTTCTTTGGTTGGCGGCGCGAGATCTTTGCATTCAACTTAGCCGCATAGAATTCCATCACAAGGGCTGTGCAGTATTCAGCTGGCTGTATGAAATAGGTCCATCTCAAGGCCTCGAGCTTACGAATGATGCCCGGGCATTGGTCTTGTAGACCATGCAAAGTGACCCTCTTTTCTACAATGAAGCCCGGACTGGATTTCCATCGGGCTTAATGACGCTCTAAGCCTTGTACAGGTCCCTGGATCCAGGCACAGTTAACCGTTGCTCCATTACTTCCCTTCTTTCACCTCTTGTGACGGCATCCTCGGGCTCAGGTGAGGAAGACTCATGTGTCCCCTCTTCAGACTGGGGGACCGGATCCGCAGGTGCCTTTTCTTTTCTTCTAGAGATGGAGGCTTGTCGTGTTGCTCTTTTTCCTCCACCTTGAGCTTTATTTGTTCGATCCATCCTGCACAACATACAAAAATATACCCACTATTTATGGTGTTCTTTAAGCAACAAGAAAGAGGCATGGGAAAAAAACATAGCATTGCAGGGTGGCATCACCTGCGAAACACCACATGCGGGTCGCATGTGTGACATGCGACTCGCAGGTAGTGTCGCAGGTGCTACACATTGAGGGTCTATTTTTGTTCTTCTTGTCAACACACTTTGCGCGTGTTGTGCGATTCGCATGTTAAACATGCGAATCGTGATCTTTCTTCGCAGTGGAGCAAGAATTTGTTTGTTGTTGTTGTTGTTTTTTTTTTTTTTTTTTGAATATAAACACACAACACAGATGCACACACACAAGAACATACTCATGTAACTATTTCCCTTAAGAGGGCTGTCACCCCGTCTATCATTGGGAAAAGCTATTTAATCACTCGCGCCTATGTTCGATGGTCATCCCTCATAAAAGACAATGTTAATTTTTACAAATTAGAGGGCATCATGGGTCCTATTCTACAGGTAATATGCCGTGGGTACTCAAGAATCCCCCATGGTTGGCGAATGATCATATTTCCACAACATCCAAACACTCACAGGTTCATTTAGGCATTTCATCAACGAGTTCCAAGCATGCATCAACTATTAATTCTTACAACAATGGATACTCAAGAATTCTCCAGTCGCTATCTAATTATGCATTAACAACCACTTCCTAGAAGGACTACACAAGCATAGGTACTCAAGAATTCCCCATTGTTCATCAATTTCCAACAACCCACACAATGCATAAGATAAATCTACCCAACTAACTAATTACACCAAGTGGTAGGGCATGGTAATGACATGGGATTGAGTATTTCGTAGATACCACCTGATGTAAAGAAGAGAAGAGTTGACATACTATTATGTCCCGTATCTTTACATTGGGACATTATAAAGCTAAGTGCGACAAGTTAAAGTCAAAGTTGTTTTAGGGTTCCCGGTAAGGGTTTTTACCTCCCGATTTCGTTCCGATGCACAAGTTGCCTAGGGATTTCGTTTGGTATAAGAACATTATTGTAGAATAAGGAGTAATTGACCAAGATTAGATGACTAAGTGATATTAAGAGCCTAAGTGTATCATTAGTGAGCTAAGTGGCCGTGTGGGCCCCATTGGTGGTTTGGCCAACTCTTATTGGCTAAGAGATTGAGTGGGACACATGTCCACATTATGGACTGCCTATATAAAGAATATTGATGATTCATATGTCAACTAGAAGTTCATTTCATCACTTGCAAAGTAGAGAAATTAAGAGATAGAGAGAGATAGTCTCCCGCCATGCCGTGACGAGAATGACTAACTCCATTTTGATTCCAAAATTAA